>NC_056733.1:1979048023-1979165523 GCF_019279795.1 Protopterus annectens | reverse complement strand
AGAGAGTTATAGATATCTTGTCAGTCAGGTTTGGCTCAGGAGCAGATTTGTTATCTTTCAGTAGATGCAATTGAAACATAGCTGTTATGTGTTTTGAACAGATAAATCTTGTTTGGCAAGTCAGCATTCTAGACGACACCCCCAGTGGCGATCCATTCCCCACCGATGGCACTGCCCCTCAGGGCAGATATATCTCGAAGAATGCCTCCTCTCTGAACAATTGAAATAAGTACATGTTTTTACAAGCTTTAACACATTATCCAAGCAGTGCTTATCTGCACTTAACTACTATTTATGATAAAGTATGAACACTGTTGAAAGCCCCTCATTAGTCTTATTTGTTGTGATCTTGCATGATATACAGGGGGAGCATATTATATTGGTGGGATGGCATACTTTCATCAGAGACTAAAAGCAAGTATGAAGAGACCAGGAAAGGACTCTGTGGCTGCCATGAAGGTGAACAGAGGGTGATGCTTGGGGCTGGAATCTATTGCTGCACTTCCTTTGGTTATTGGTATTATGGGAGTAGGGAGGCAGTTGGAAATATAGCCATCTCATCTTCACCAGATGACAGCTTTATTTTTAAGTTCTGTAACTAATGGACAGGGTATAGCCTAGTATGGGGAGTTTTGCCCTTATCCATACTGTTACTTTCTCCTAATCTCTGCAGAATACTGACATCTTGTTTTGCATTTTAGAATCAATATGTTAATGTGTTTGTAGTAAGCTTTAGATTTCTGACTATTGATTCTTTGTCCTTTGACTTACTTGCTCTTGCCATTCAGTAAAAGCTGCCCAGCATGAGGCTGGAACCTTCATACCTTTTTTATTTTAAATCTCTAAATTAAAACTGCCATCCAGAAGAAAACTAAATTCTTGTTATCCTTATTAAGTTCATTCCATTTATGTAAGCATACATATTTACCATATTAATTTTACGTTTGTCTGGCAGGCATTTTGTATTCTGATTCTTTACAGGTACCCACATCCACTCTCATTGTCATTCATTTACATTTAACTTTGGATAAACCTCCCATGGCTAATGATCTGTATATATGCTTCATACAGAAAATACTTAATGCAGAGTACTAAACCCACAGTCATGCAAAGTATTCAGTACTGATTCGTAAAACTTTCAATCACCCAAAGACGGCATCATGCTGAAATTTTCCAGCATGTAACATAATTGTAAAAAACATTATTCTTACCCGCTCAATGCACTTAACACGCATTCCAACACTCCAATGTGCAGGAATAAAATGAAACAATAATTCTGTTTTTGTTTTACTCATTTTCTGTTGTCATAAGCAATAATAACCGATTAATCATTAAACTTTCATTATTTTATTCCACAGTTATTTTCTCAGTAAACAAGAGTGAAATCAGAACAGATACTGATAAGGAAACACAGTGTTCTTTGACCAACTTAGCTGATAGATTTCATACTGTGTCAGAGTTCTAGTGGAAATTTGTCAAACAAGCGGGGAAAGTGCCTGCACAAAGTCTGTGCATTTGGGGCCATAAGGCAACTTCTCTCAGCTGCAGTATTTGTCAGCTCAAAGAAAGCTGAGTCACAGGACACCACTGCTATAATTCTGATTTTCTAAACAAATGAACACATTTGATAGCATTAAAGATCTTGTCTACCTGTATGAAACAACAGTTTGTTTTTGTGTTATGCATCCGAACATTTTTTCATACAAAAAAAGGTTGTTTCACATCCATTTATAAGTAAAACATTTTAAAAAATTGATTCCAGACATGGAAGACTAAATGTACTGAGCTGTGTTTATGGCATGAATATTTATGAGCAGGCAGGAAGTGCTTCTGTCACTTTGGGTTCCATCTGTAATCATATTGGATTAGTCTAGGTAAGTAATTGTAAATTAGTTATGTAATTGCCAAAGTGTTAATGTTACCTCACCAACATCTTCCCTATCTGCACCTAAAAAATGAAAGAATAAATAAAAAATATGCCTCAGCCAATGGTTTGTGATTCAGCAATAGCCTTAGCTTCAGGCATGCTATCTGACCACTTGCCTTCTGTTACCTCCAGGTCCCCAGGGTTGGTCATAGTACCATCCCTGTACATTAGACGAGGGTCAGACACATCCTCTGGGGCTGTATCATGACTGCTGCAGGTATGGGAAAACCCCCTTTAAGTGCAGGGGAAGTCAGGGGTGCAGAGTCTGTTGCCAGTATCGATAGTTTACTCAGTAGGAATTCTCCAACTAGTGTAACATATGACAAAAGAGACAGACGTCCCAACAAGTGGTGGGACAGCAGTCTCTGACTGGGTTTTCACCTGAGATAACTATGGCTAGCTCTGTTGTTCAAGCAGTTGACTTCAGGGTGAATACCCAGGTTATGAATAATTCCATTGCTTCCACCACTAATCAATCTGCTAAGGATCTTCTTTTCAAAGGAGATGTAAGTATTTTAAGAAATTTAGGGTTTGCTTGACCTTGCCTGGTCTCAAAGCATATTTGCCTGTGACTCTTGTTAATAATAAGACCATGTTTTCTTTTAACCCAGCCCCTCAAGATAAACTAGGCAAGTAACTAGAATCTCAGGAAAAGAAGCTGGTGCATTTCACCACAGTAGTTTTTAAGGTGTTTAACTACCAGTGTTCTATGTGGAAGTTTGTGCTGAGATACATGTACAGTTTAGACAAGTTTACTGCATCATTACCCATAAAGCAAACGGTTTATGTTAAAGATATTGTCTTCAGTGTTTCTTAGTTGTCAAAACATGCCTTAAAAGTGCCTTGAATGGGACTGACACTATTTCTATAAATCCAGCATTGTCAGTAGTGATTAGGAGGTATCCTTGGTTGCACTCCCAGAATATTTCTGATGAGCTAAAAAGTGAGATTTTGCATAGTTCTCTTGAGTCTGTTTGTGTGTTTGGTATAGCAGCTAATCAAATCCTTGAACACTCGGATGACAGAGGTAAAGTGATGAAAATGTTCCTTATCCCCAAGTTCTCACCCTATAAGCAGAAAAACTTTCAGCGGCCTAACAAACAGAAGTCTACTGACAAGTAGCAAGTCTATAAAAGGAAACAGCAGGAAGACAATTCCACCAAACCAAACAAGAAGGGTTTCTTTCCTGAAAAGGATACCTCACCTCCTAAGTTATGACTGTGCTGAAACATGGCACCCTCCTTTATCAAGTCCCCATTTGGGTACCTCGTCTCTCAAGTTAGCTCTCAACAAGGCAGCCTGGTTGTCAGTGGTTTCTGACAAATGTGTGTTAAATATTGTTAGCATGGGTTACAAATGTCAGTGGAAAGACTACCTGCCACCATTCAGGGGAGATTCCCCCCTCATCGGACCAGACTTTGTTATTCCTTCCTATTCTCCATCAAATGCTTGTCCCGTATTCAGAAAGAATGAGAGGTTTCCACACGAGAATTCTCTTGCTTCCCAAAAAAGACCAGTTGTAAAGGCCGGTGTTGGACCTTTCTCTTCTGAATATATTTGTCAAGGTTCCCAAGTTCAAAATGCTCACCCTGCAGACAGGGCTTCCTCTGTTGCCGGAAACTGCTTCGTGGTGACCCTTGACTTGAGGATACCTATCATCATATCCCTATTGCTTATCGCTTCAGGAGATATCTGAGATTTATACTGTCTGGTTTGTATTGTCAGTTTTCTGTATTGCCTTTTGGGCTATCCTTTGCACTACAAGTGTTCACTGAATACCTTGCTGTGGTAGTGGCCCACTGTCAGACTCTGGGCATTCACATTGTTTTATATTTGGATGACTTGTTGATCTGTGCAGTCTGCGTGCAACTGTTTGGAATCGCTAGAGAAAGTTTTGACCTTACTCTCCCATCTAGGGTACAAGTTGAACCTCTGAAAGTCATGTCTGACACTCATTTAGAGACTCATCTTTCTAGGGTGCTTGATTGACTCTAAAAAGACAAAGGCTTTTCTGCCCAAAGACAAGATCCTGTCATACCAGACAGTATTTCTGGAATTCTCCAAGAGGAATGTTGCCTGTACAAGAGAATTCCTAAAAGTTCTTGTACTGATGGCATCCATGATTTTCATGATACCACTGGCCCAGTTTTAAAAGAGAAAATTTCAATGGTATGCCCACAACTATTGATCCCAGCATCGCAGTTCCCTGAAATCCCAGTTACCGGAGTTGCCTCTCATCAGATGAGAATTACAGTGATGGAGAGGTCAGTAAACTATCAGTCCAGGGCTTCCTTTCTCTCCTCCAGAGCCACTAGTCTGTTCAGACAAATTTATCCTACTTCTTCTGTGGAGCTGTGTCATTGGGGATGCAAGCTAAAACTGTATGGGGGCCCAAGGGTGCATGGAAGCCCGTCAACACCAAGGAGATGTTAACAGTGATTCATACCTTGAAAGTCCTCCATATTTGGACTCCTGGTCATCTTTTACTTGTTACAGATCACACTTGCATTGGTGCCTTAGCAAAAAAGAAGGTATAAGGTCTTACCCTTCATGCGATTTGCAGTGATAACCTGGGAGCAGGCTTCTCAGTAATTTCTGACTCTTCAGGCATCATGCATACCATCATAGCAGAACATGGTGGTGGACAGATTAAGCAGATCCTGGGCAGACCCACATGAGTGGAAGTTCAAGACAATGGTGTTTCAGGATCTAGTATAGATGTAGGAAACGCCTAAAATAATCTGTTCACCTCCTTTCAAAGCAGACATTCTGTTCCAGTCATCTCTGCAGTCATGCTTAGAGTGTAGATATTCTAGTTCCATTGGACGGGAATGTACCTGTATGCACTTTTACCCTTTCCACTGATTCACAAGAGACTTCTGAAGATACAAAAGAAATGCCAGAGATCATTGTAGTGACACCCTATTGGCGTAGGCAGTGTTGGTTCTCCCTGTTAATGGTATTGGTCAATGGAAATTACCACAGATTTCCTCACGCACTGGATTTGCTCACACAATTTCAGGGGCAACTGGTGCATCCTGATTTGGAGAAACTTCAGTTGACAGTCTGGATGATTTATTCATGACTCTTTTTAGGCACTTGTTTCATGAGGATGTGCAGCAGGTCTTAAGGGAGTCCAAAAAGTCCAAAAAATCCTGCTACTAGAAAATGTTATGTTTACAAATGGATGAGGTTTTCTAAGTGTGCCTAAATGGAAACAGGGGGGGTCGACTGAAGTTACTATCTCTCTGGTTTTAAAATGGTTGTGTGAGCTACTTCAGGGTGGCATATCATATGCCTCTCTGCTTGTCTACCGGTAGATCATTCTCTTTCTTCTTCTCTTTTGGTAAAATAGTTCATGAAAGGAGTACTTCACATGAGACCTTTGCACAAGCAACTTCCTCCTTTGTGGAATCTAAATTATGTTCTTGAAAAATTGACCTTTCCACCTTCTGAATTAGGAGCTCACACTGATGTTGAGTTCTTAACATGGAAGACTGTTTTATTTATTGCTCTGACAACTGCAAGGTGAATTTCTGAGTTGCAGGCTCTCATGATGGGACAGCCTTACCTGATTTTCCACACAAACAGGGTTATGTTCCGTACTAATCCATCTTTCATACTGAAAGTGGTCTCAGAATTCACTCTCGGTCAATCATCTTCCTGTGTTCTTTACAGAACCTAAGAATAAGGGAGAGTAGATACTTCATACCTTAGGTGTGCATTAGCAACTCAGATACTACCTTGACAGAACAAAGCTGTTTAGGAAGCCCAAAAGGCATTGTGTTTCCTTTTCTAGGGCAGAGAAAGGTCAACCTGTCTCTATGCAATCAATTGCAAGTTGGTTGTCCTCTGGTATTGTTTTTTTGTTACACTCACCATGGAAAGCCGAATCCAGGCAAGGTAAAACACCCCCCGGGGCCTTTTTCTCTTCTGTGATGTACTAGAAAGGAGTGCACTCTAGAAGTATTCTAGAGGCAGCAACATGGTCCTCTGTCCATACCTTCATGAAGCCCTTCCAAGAACTGTAATCCAGGGGCTCCTACACCCTTACCCTTCCTCCAGCTAGGTTGGGTAAGCTTTAGAAATCTACCCCTATGGCAGTAAGGCACTGTATTTGTTGAACATAGTACAGTTGCACTTACCTGTAGTAGTAGATGTTTATAGAACACACTCCTAACATTCCCTTTTTGTTTGGTCTGTATAGTGGGACATGATGTTGTGTTTTTGTTCAGCAAATATTTTTGGTGTGTGTGTGTGTGTGTGTGTGTGTTTGTGTGCGTGTGCATGTGTGTTTTGGTTTGGAACATTAGATGTTCGCAAAGCTTGTGTTTCCATCTGCTCTTCCTTTTGGACCTTAGAAAACTGAAAGGATTCTGGATGCGAAGGGCTTTCCAGGTCCTGCCCGGTGATTGTTTCTTCATCCTCACAAACAGGCAGTGTGAGAGTCCTGAGCTTTGACAGACTGCTAGAGGGAGGATAGCAGGGCACTACTACCCATGTACCAGCAGTGTGTTCTATAAACATCTGCTGTTACAGGTAAGTGGAACTCACTGTACTATCGTATAAACAAACAAAAATGAACTTTCACTTAATTTAACATAGCTAGATAGAAACTAGATTTGATTCAGGCATTAGCAGAAATGCATTGTTAGATCCCATTGTTACCAGTATGCCAGAAAATGTAAAAAAAAAATACACAAATATGACCTAGCCATTTGGTATTACTAACAGCTTGTTTCTTTAAAACACAAAAAAGGAACCCATTCTTAAAACATATCGGAAGTAAAATGGTATCAGTACAGTAAGTTCTGCTAGCAGAACTTTTTAAGTGTTAAATTTGTCTCAAGTATATCATGAATAAAACCCAGTGCCAGCCACATCAGTATTATTTATTCTTTTAACACATTTATAAACCCAGTGCCAGCCATGTCAGTATTATTTTTTTTAACAGATTTATAAAATAAGCTTTTCCCTTTAGAAGATCTAAAGTCCAATAAAACCATGTGGATTAAGAATGATCTGAAAATAAACTAAAATAGTATACACAGGTATTGCACAAATATAGAGGAACCTTACAAAATACTGCTTAAAATTACCATAATTTAAATAATAACTGCAGATTACCAACTAATAAAACAATATTCTATTACTTGAAACATTCAAAAGTTTTATTGTTCTCAGATAGCTTAAACAGTTTGCGTAGTGCAATAAAAAGTTCAGCAGTTTCAGTTTCACAGATTAAAAATATATCATAGATGTTGGCAAAGCATGCTTGAAACTGTCAAAGACCTTATATTAAACCCAGTAAAAATATTTAGTTGTTTATTCCTAGGTAGCTCTTTGACCAACTCCGCAACTTCATTTTTAACTACCTACTTAATTACTCACTCTTTTACTTTAAATTAATCCCTGAATTATTCTCCTTAGATCACATTACTCCCAAACTCCTTGAATACAGTATACACATATAAAGAGATCTCTAGCTTATATTTTCATTCCTTCAATAGCAACAGGAGTTATGTCTTACAGCTTTAAACATAATGGTATTCATCCTGTACAGAAATAGCCAAACCAAAAAAAAAAAAGTTTTAGTGTACAGACCTATTGCAAGTATATGCCCAATAGCTAGAATTCTAGAAAAAATATTTACACAGAAATGACTGAGTTTGTTAACAAAAATGGATCATCTCTGCAACAAATGTTATAGTTTCCAATCAAAATGCTGCACAACAGCAATATACTCTTTCCTGGAAAAGGTGTTTTCAAATATTGAACAAGGGCACATTTCTTGTTAATTGAATTAGAGAGCATTCAGTACAGTTAGTCAGAGTTTGCCCATTCAGAAGCTTACAAAAATTAGGTTTCTATAGTAATGTCACAAAATGGTTTCTAGTTGTTTAAATTAATAGAACAGCAGCAAGAAGTCAAGCTTTACAAATATTTCTTCTGGGGTTCCATGTGGTAAAGCTTTACCAATATTTCTTCTGGGGTTTATTTATTTTATTTATTTTTATTTATTTTTTTATTTAACATTTGTTGACCGGGAAAGTCCAACTAGGTTCCTCAGAGCCTGTTTTCAGTGGAGGCCCGGGGAGAAATGCTCCAGATGCATGTCTTTGGAATGTGGGAGGAAACTGGAGTACCCGGAGGAAACCCACGCAAACACAGGGAGAACATGCAAACTCCACACAGAAGGCACCCCAGCCGAGAATCGAACCGGAGAACCTCTTGCTGTGAGGCGAGTGGCTTGATACTATGCTGCCTAATTTTCTCAATATTCATCTGTGATTTGCCTTCTTTTTGTGCTGCTTGTGTTTTCAAAAGAGAAGAAAGTTTAGGGAGATGCCAGGTAGTACCAGTAGCTGTTTGCTATTTTAATGGCTGTGAGGTAAATCTGTGGCAGTCTGTGTGAGTGTTCAGAGGTGACTGTTTTAACTGTTTAGATGTTTAAACACTTTCCTGGTGTTATCTAGTAGTTCATCTCCTTTTCCAAGCCTTGTATTTAACTAGTATCCTGCTCAGTGGTCATGCACTGTTATACTAGCGCTTCAATATCATTTACCTCTGCTAAGGTTTATGAAATACTTTAAAGGATTTTATTATGTTTGAATTGTACTGTGTTATTCACTAGATGTACTTTTTAAACACCTTTATTAAATTATCACTTAAGACATAGGCATACATCTTGCTAAAGATTTATGACCAAACAGAAATTCATTTCTATCAGTACTAAAAGTGTAAATAGGGTTAGAAAAAGAAGTGTTGATTAAATTCCTAAAAGTTTATATAGGAGATGTTATATTTCTACAGGAGACACTTTTAATTGGAGAAGCTATGCATTTTTTTTTAATTTTGTTGCAAAGTTACAGTTTCATCTTGTTTTGAAAAGAAGAGATACTGCCATTTTGTGGAAAATGTCTCAATATATGCCAACAATTTTACACAATTTGTGACTCTAAAGAAATGTATGCTGTAGGAAATATTATTTTTAATAATAAATTATGCATTCTTTCAAATTTCTGTTCAGATTCTGAGATTAGGGGTTAATATAGCAAAAATAAAAACATCTTGAGACTTTACAAGATTCATGGAAAAGTAGTCTTATTTTGGCAGGAGATTTTAATTGTATAACAAAAGAAACAGGTGCAGGCATTAATAGAAAATTTCGGATCTGTAGCAAAAGCCGTATATAAATGGATATCTAATAATAAAGTTAAGGATGCATTGCTTATCACAGAAAAAGATTATCTTTATTTTCTTGTTACTGTTATGTACATGGTATGCAAACTTATATATATTCATAGATCTGTTTAACAAAATTAATATTTTCAGAGTCACTTCATTTCAATATATGATCATAATGCTTTATAACATTAGTAACAGACATTAGATATTATCACATACTTCAGAGAATTTCAGGATATATAATTAATTTAAAAGACTTCATAGAATATGTAATTAAACCGAATTGATGAATTTCTTGCCTTTAAAGATAATGCTGAAGCAAATAAAATTGTTCTTAGGGACTCTTTTAAAATACATATTAAAGATGAAATGATGAGATGGTCTTAACAATAAAATTAAAGAATGGAATAAAGAATTGTTAAATATTCAAGAGAAACTTCATGAAGCTAGATGAAAGCAACAGGGAAAGAGTACAAGTAATATTACAACTGTAAAAGATTTAACAGCACAGTATCAGAATATTTCAGAACATAAAACCACACTAGCAGAAAGAAATGGTCTTGACAAAAGTGTGGCAAAGAGAAGATTATTAAAAATTGGATGCAGCAGAGTGTTTGTGGAAAATGATTATTTGCTGTACACCAGGCAGAAGAGAAGCAGATTTATCCCAGCAATAGGGGAATGTTGAGTGGTGGGTGTGTCTTCAGAAAATGTTTATTTTTCCTGGAGGATCAAATGCAATTTCTATGCAGAACAGGCTAAGAAGGAAGTAACGTTTATACAATACAAAGTGTGAACTAACAAACAGAAGAGGGCTCTGCTTCTCATTCTTCTAACAATAAAGCTCATAGAGAGACTTTTCAGTGAAACTGTTTCCAGTGTTCTGAAGGAAAATGCTTAAGAGACTGAAAAAAAACACAAGGGTTGATTATAAGAACCAGGAGTACCTTGGGCCTGAACCAGAGTTTGGTATTTGGATATGGAGATGAACAGGATGAAGACCAGCAACACTGAAATTAGTGAATAAACAGGAAACTATAAAGTATCAGTCATATTTGTGAAATATGACTTTACAAGAAAAAGTGGCTGAGAAATACTGGATTTTTGCTGACTTTGTTAAACTTGTAGGTAGTCTGTAAAGCATGTATCCCATTTTGTCATTAATGTTTAGAAAGTCACTAAAAAGAAAAAGTAGCTGTTAGTAAAACAGTTTTTGTTCATAATAGTATTTATATGAAACATTCTGATATAAAATGCATGTTGTATAGTAAATTGGTTTTGTATAATACATATTGGGGGTATTTTAAATGTGGGGAGAGGAGTGGAGTCTTTTCCGTGACTGCTGTATGTGTTAAAGCAAGTGCTTTTTATTTGTAAGAAATATAGCCTTTACAGTATAACAACAGAAGAAAGGCTAGGCAGAAGCAAAATTAAGTTAATATGCCATGATCTTAGGCTGATGGGGGTGTGGTGTAAAAGTGCATTGGTTATACTATATGTAGAACTAAGACAATTTATTTTATTTTTACATGAGTGGATGTCTAGATAATGCCCTTGGCTTAAGCTATAAACAAGTGTTTTTATAAGCAAGTAGGCTTGACAAATAAGACAAAATGATGAGAGCTATGGAAAATGATAAGATATTAGCTTTTTTCAAGTGGCAAATGTTCCCAGTGGGAGTCAAGATGTCTGTTGCTGAAAGTACTTCTAAATTCTGTTCTAAGTGAAATTTATAAAAACTCCTTCATGCATCTGCAGAAATATTAGCTGTTTTTTTTTTCTCATTGCTGACTACTTTTACATGGAGATGAGGTGTCTGTAGGTACACGCATTTAATCTTGAGAGTTCTGAGCATTATTTGCAGACATTAAAAGGTTCAGTGGCAAGCAGTTCAATGCAAAATAAAGATGGAAATTATGAAAAATGAATAAGCGATACCTGCCTCCCTAGCAACCTGAGTACTTTAGTGTGTTTAATTGAACAGTGTACAGTTTAATATTATTTAAAGATAGACAGTATTTTTCCCAATTAGGGATAAAAGCTAATATTTTCTGAAAGTATATAAGTTGTTTTTCACATCTGGGAGAGGAGCAGAGATAAGAAAAGAACAGACACCAGTCAGTGTAAGCAAGAACACAGGCCGGAACTTGCTCTTTATCACAGGTAACCTTAATTTTTAGGTAGGTAATGCCTATGGGTGCAGCTGTCAATTTGGGGAAGTTGTTACTCTTTGGAGGGTTAAACTTCATTTTTTAAAAATGTACTTAGTTTTGTGTGTTTGTTCTAAGTTAACAGGGGATGGAGTGTTTTGAAAATGTATTTAGTTTTTTGTTTGAGAGATTTCATTAAAACAGAAAGTCTTGGAAAATGTCACATACCCTAAAATGGAGACGAGAAGAACTAACTGTATAAAAGATCAGCATGCCAGACGTGTGCATCCATGTAAGACAAAAGTTGGAAATATACATTAAAAAAAACTGTCCTGTATATTAGGTGGCAACAGTAGCTTTTTCTCATAATGGCTACACTATCTATCTTATCTTGGAACATAAATGGTCTTACGGGTATAGACAAAAAGAAAACAGTATTAAATTATGTTAAGAAATGCAGAATGCAAAGACCAATGCTACAGGAAACACATTTGGAAAGAAATGAGCATGTAAATTTGGCAAAGAAAGGATTTCACGGTTGATATTCGGCAGAATATCAGGGGGCAAAGTAAAAAGGGAGTAGTAATAGATTGCTAGAGGGACTCCATTAGTAATAAAAAATGAAAACAAGACAATAGCAGCAGATTTGGGTTTGTAAGGGGCTATTGCTAAGGGAGGAGGACTACTGTGGGATGCATTTGTATTCTACCAGAAACTGCTATTATGGAACATTAGAATTTTTTTTGAGAAAAAAATCAGCTTTCAGCAGGATGTGGACTGAAATTTGATTTGCAATCGTGAGGATGTGTCAGGAAATGGAAAAATGGAAAATATAACAAAAGAAATTAGATTTTTGAGGAACTTTCTGAAACTGTTTGGTATGCAAGATGTGAATTCAGTGGTAGGAACTATATATAGTTGTCCAAGGTACAATAACTATGCTAGACTGGATAGAAATTATATTTCACTGGCACATGTGCATTTCATTGAAAGTTTGACACCCTAATGACTGTTTCATATCGTGCACTGATCAAAACTAAGATAAAAATACATGTAATGAATTAAAAATGAGACAGTAGTGCTTTTCCACTTTTCTGTTAAAAATAGAGGAATTTAAGGAATGGGTAGTGGAAATTATTCAAGAGTTATTAGAAAAGATAAAAGTTTCTTCAGATGTGATAACTAATGAGTTGGGTAAGATGAAAATGAAGTTTGAAAACAGGGTAGAAATAAAAGAAAAAGAGATGTGGTTAAGAAGTATGGTCAATATGGGGATCCTGTAGCAACTGCCTCATGTACACGGACAACCCTCTACTACTACCACCTAGGATCACAATTTGTGAGAGATGCAAATACATCAAGCACCTAATGTCATTGCTCTCTCACCCACATACCAGTATATCTGGCACTGAGAAGATTGGCAACAAAAACACCACACCTCAAACACCACCCACACCTACACAACACACTCTCACATATGCGGAGGCCCTCAACAAAAGCATACCCAAACAAAAGAGACCTCCGAGGCATAAACGCATGAAAACTCCACTGCCCACCACACCACACACCACACATAGTCCACACACCTGTGTCGCACAGCCATTAAGGCCTAAACATAAACACAGCCTATTAGTTCATATATATGTTCATATGTTAGTACTAGGCTACCTGTCCTTTCAGAATATTATAAGTGTAGCCAGTTACCCCATGTGAGAATCAAACACCTTGCATCTATAAGGTAAACACTTTAACCATTATGCCAACCTCTCTCCTAGTCAGAGGAGGTTTCATTGTGAGACACACAGATGTGCCCCTCACCAGGCTGGATAAGGAGAAAGTCACGGTTAGTTGTTTGTCGGGTACCAGAGTCCACCATATCACCAATACATTCAAGTCTGTCAACTGGTACTGTAATGACTCTGTCATAATCCATGTTGGAGTGAATGACTTGAGACGTACCTCCCTGGACTATATGAAGAGAGACATGATCAGGTTCGCTGAGCGTGTGTCCCAGGCAGGTATGTCGCTAGCCTTAAGCAGCAATCTACTGTCACGATGCCTCAATACAAACAGAAAATGACTGACTTTAACAATTGGCTTAGTTTCTGGTGTCATTCAAAGGTAATCAAATAACTGACAGCCTGGGATGACATGACTGACAAGCCACAATGTTTTGCCAGAGATGCTGTGCATCTGTCTCCCTTGGGCTTCAGGCTCCTGGCAAAGGCTCTTCCCTCCCCCATAGTGCCTTTTTTAGGCAATGCCATGAGGTCAAAACTACCAACATGAAAATTTCATCAAAACATAAATTAAAGGTTATGCTGCTAAACGCTAAGAGTTTTAGGCAAGGCTCAAAAGACAAACCCACCTCCATAGGTATCACAAGGGATAAGAAACTAAGAGTAATGCTACTCAACGCCAGAAGTCTAAACCTCAAGATGCATGCACTCGAAACTCTCCTTAGCATGGAGAACATCGATATCTGTGCAGTAACAGAAACCTGGTTCAGGACTCCCGAGAGCACCCCAGCACTACCAAGTTATACCTCATACCATGCTTTTCGGCCCCAAAACTTGGACCGAACCACAAAAGGAGGAGGAGTATCGATATTCATCAAAGATACCCACACCTCCAGGTTGGTGGCAAAGCACGAAGCATCAGAGACTATCCATGTGCAACTAACAGTGGGTAAAACTGCCTTCCAGTTTATAGCCTGCTACAGACCACCCTCCCAAACCCAGGAACCCCACTCGGCCTTCCCTATGAACACTGGAAAATATGAAGGTCTCTCCGAACACCATTATATTGGGCGACTTCAACTACCCAAACATAGATTGGGAGCATTACTCTAGCTCCAACACCCTTGCCCAAAGGTTCCTAGAATTCATAAACTCAAATGCTATGGAACAACTTGTTACCACTCCCACAAGAGGGGAAAACATACTGGACCTGATCATCACCAACATGGGGACTCTATGCTCCAGACCAGAAGTGTATCCCTCACTGGTAAGATCAGACCATAAACTGATCTCACTGGATATTCACATCCCGACCCCACCCCCTGCCCAGAAAACCACAGTGAAAAACTTCTCTAAAGCAAATTTCACACTCCTCAAAACCGAGGTGGAATCCTTCAAAGCCCCCAGGCCTGTGGAAAATATGGCCCAGACCGCAGAATCCTTTATAAATGCATTCTATGAACACCTTCAGGAATGCATGGATCATGCAATCCCAAATAAAACCAAGACCCAATCCTCCAAAGGCAGACGACCTGTCTGATGGACCCCAGCCATAAACAAACTATACAATAGAAGGAGGAAGCTACTACATGATAGAGCAAAATCCCAAAAAGGGAAGGCATCTCTGATCAGTATTAGCAAAAACTAAGGGCACTCATAAAATTGTCAAAGGCCAGCTTGAGAGAAAAATTGCACAGGACACTAAGGATAATCACAAGGCTTTCTTTAGTTATGTTAGGAACCTGGGTGGGAATTCCCAGATATGCTCAGAATTAGTCCAAAATGACAAAAAATACACCGAACCCACAGACATTGCCAACATCCTAGCTGACAGGTTCAGCACAAACTTCTCCCCTCCCCACCAAAAGGGCAAATATCTATCCCAGCAGAGTTCTGCCCCCCTGACATCTCAGATGCTCAGGTGGGAGCCGCCCTCTCCAAAGCAGAAAACACAGCATCAATGGGACCAGACGGTGTCCCAGGCTGCGTCCTACATGAACTCCAAGAAGAGCTAAACCCAAACATAAAAATACTGTTCAATCTCAGCCTTACTACAGGATATGTACCCAAAGAGTGGCGTACAGCAACAGTGGTCCCTCTCCACAAAGGTGGTGCCTCAACGGACCCTGGAAACTATCGCCCCATAAGCCTGACTAGCTTGGTCTGCAAAGCTATGGAAAGGATCATCATGGACCTCATAAATAAAGATATTGGGGACCTACAGACACTGGATCCTACCCAGTTCGGCTTTGTTAAGGGCAGATCCTGCCTCTTAAACCTGGCTGACTTCTTTGAAACAGTCACCAAGGCCATTGACGAAGGGAAGGTGGTCCACACAGCCTATCTGGACCTCGCAAAAGCCTTCGATACAATACCCCACTCGGGCATTATAGATAAGCTCACCAGCTTAAATATAAACCCCTATGTCACTAGATGGGTTGCAAACTGGCTCAAGGACAGAACCCACATGGTTAGAATTGCTGAAGCCATGTCAGACTCCAAACCAGTTACAAGTGGCGTCCCACAAGGCTCAGTCCTGAGACCTCTCTTGTTTGGTATATATTTCTCGGAGGTACAGGCCAACACGGAAGGACTGTGGCTGACCAAGTTCACAGATGACTGCAAACTGGGCGCCATAATCGACTCTCCAGCCAACACAAGCATCCTCAAAAAGGGCCTCATAGAAACAGACAACTGGTGCCAGAGCCATGGCCTCAAGCTAAACGCCAAAAAGTGTATAGTCATCCCTTTGGCAAAAACAAAGTGCCCACAAATTACCACATAGGTGGTAATCCATTAAGTACAGAAGAAGTAATTAGGGACCTGGAGACCCAAGTTGATAGCAATCTCTCATTTGACAACCACGTGGCCAAAGTGGTTAGAAAAACATTTTATATAGCCCACCTAATCATGAAGGGATTCACATCTAGATTAGGGGAGGTCATCGTGCCTCTTTACTCATCCCTCATCAGGCCCATAATCGAGTACAATGCCCCTTTTGGGATGTACTTTACCAAACACCTGCAGCAACTGGAAAGACCCCAAAAGTACCTCACCAAGAGGATCAAAGGGCTCAAACAGATGCCATATGCTGCCCGGTTAAACTCCAGCTCTACTCAGTGGCATACCGCCTGCTCAGAGGTGACCTGTGCCTGACATATAAGGCCATGTCCAACCCGGAATTAAGGGGCATGCTGCACCTCAAAAAATCCAAATCCCATCGAGCTACGCGCTCGAGAGACTTGAACCTCAGCACTGAAATAAATAGGACATGCTGGAGGGACAGATTCATAACCCAGAGGCTCCCTTCACTATGGAATAAAATCCCAGTCCAGGTTAGGCAGAGTCCCTCATTGATTCTCTTCAAGAGGAGTCTTGATGAGTGGATGGGAGATCATAGGTTTACCCCGGGTATCACTTCTGTGTCACTGTTAGACAGAGGCACAGTATACTAACCTTGAAAAAGGGCATAGCAAAATTAATTTAAAATGGGTGGCAAAAGCCAAACATACTCTGGCTAGGCTTATAAATGCCCTAGGGCAGATAGCCTAGTATGAACCTATGAACCTAAACATGAAACTGCACTCGTTGCAAGCATTCTTAACCAGGGGCGGCTCATGCTATTGGGCTGCAGGACTGCAGCCCCCCCCCCCAGCTGTAAAACATAACAGAAAAGAAAAGAAAAAAGAAAAGAAAAAAGAAAAGAAATTTAAAAAATAAAAAAAAAAACGCGAGCCGCGGAACATCTCGCACTCGCAGCATTTCCGATATCCGGACTGCTTGTGAACCAGTCTGGAGCATGCGCACAGAATCCAGACTGTCTCAACAGCAGTCCGGATTAGGAAGAGAGCATTCAGCAGCAATATCCCAGAAGTCTATGCAGTTACAACTGCATAGACTGGAAGGAGATCAGTCTGCAATGTGCGCAGGCTGGGTAGTACCCAGCTTGCTTGCTCTGCTCTCGTGGGAATAATTAGAACGAGCCTCACAGGCTTTTCTACTGAATAGACTTGCTCTCCTACAATGGACCTTACTGAATGGATGTTACAGGAAGGACTTGCTCTCCTTGTACGGACCTTACTGCACTAACTTGCTCTCAGGTATGGAACTGCAGGAGAAGGGTGTGTGTGTGTGTGTGTGTGTGTGTGTGTGTGTGTGTGTGTGTGTGTGTGTGTGTGCATGTGCATGTGGAAAGTATCCATTTTAATAATAAAAACAGTGAAATTTGCTGGAAAGCTCATTAAACTGTTCAGTGGAAGTATTTGCATTTGATTAAATCATGTGAACACTAATCAAATACAGTAAATCAACTGTAGCTTAATAGTAAATAAGGAAAAAAGAGAGATGATGTGGGAAGGATGGATACAGTGTACAACGCAAGCTGGTAGAGAGAATAGGTGAAAAGTGGAAGTAAAAACATTCTGTTAAGGAAATGTATTAAGGTTGAGAGCAGATGGGTAGGTTACATTCTACCTAGAAACCTGGATAGTAACAGGAAAAACACCACTCAGTAACTCCACAGTCAGTCTATTTAGGATGATTCAGATTACATGATTTCAGTGCACATTTAAACTAGAAGAATTGATTAATGCAAGTAGATTGATGTAAGTGGCTCAGTGGCTTGATTCTGAAACTACTAAATGTTCCTAGGTGATAAGCATGTGAAAAAAATAATGATCTGATTATAGGCCATGAAACCACATTGGCAAGGCTAGGACAGAATGGTCTGCACATACAGTTTTGAGCAAAAAGAAGTTGTATGAATGACAGCCTGCTGGAGAAATACATCCACCCAATATTTCTAATGCTATAAAATCATTAGCAAATCATGCCATATGACTGCAGATCTTAGAGCCTGAATTCCCTACCCACCACCATTCGTAAAAAATATTTGCAGATTTTTGCCTCATAGTTGTTCTGTTCTGTTCCTCATAAAATCTGTGGTTTCTGTATTTTTGTGTCTTTACACAGTCAGTAGTGCAGTGGTGCTGTGGTAGCATTGATGCCTGACAGCTACAGGTTCTCTCGTTTGATTCTTGGCTGAGGTGCCTTCTGTGTGGAGTCTGCATGTCCTCCCTGTGTTTGTGTGGGTTTCCTCTGGGTGCTCTGGTGTTCTTCCATCTTACAAAGACATGTGTCTGGAGTGTTTCTCCCTGGGCCTCTGCTGAAAATTGGCTTTTGTTCCAAGTCAGACTTTCCTGGTTAACAAATGTTAAATAAATAAAAATGACAAGCATTTGAATTTCAGGTGTCATATTCTTCAGAAAGTACATGGTAACACAAAACCTTTTATTCTAGCAGTTTTCTAAGTGTATAAGATGGATATTTGAAATTTGTCCCAATTTTTGGGACTGTATTCCCCCATTATTGGCTTCATCCAGGTTTTTCGTGCTAAGGTTGAGAGCTATGGTAAGAACTGAATTCACTGAATATGTTTGGGGGCTGTATTCCCCCATTACTGGCTTGTCCAGGTGTTTTTTGCTAAGAGGTTGAGAGCTATGGTGAGAACTGAATTCACTAAATGGTAGCCATTTACGTTTCAATCTTTCTCTCTTTCACAGAACAGCTGATTTGGCATAGTGGTATGTTGCTCTGACTGTTTTCCACAGGGTCCTGGGTTCAAGACTTGGCAAGGAAATGTATGGTGTACTACAGCATTTTATTCTAGCATCTTTCCAACATTATACAAGCAATGTTTAAAATGTGTCCCTGGTTTTTGGGCTTTTGCCCCCCCCCCCATAAGTTTTGGCTTTTTCCAGATTTCTTGTGCTGCAAAGTTCAGAGATACAGCTGAGTGTTTAGTAGATTTTACAAGGAGCTGAGAGCTGCAGGGGAGCAAAAGTTTAGTGCTGCTTATGCTGAGTTTGCTTTCATTGTTAATAGCACAACAGGTAGGGTATTTGCTTTTAATGCAGAAGGCTGTGGGTTCTACTCGCACAGTAGGTAGATGCATTGCTGATACTGTACTGTGTTGCAAAAGGGGTGGATGCTGCAGTCCTTTTTGGCGAAGATGCCTAGTAACTATGAACCTGTTATCAGTTTGGCATCCATTCCCTATTGCAATATTACTAGCTTATCATTTTTTAGTGTAACATAGGCAATTTATTCCTCAAGGGCAGCAGGCATTTTATTTGTAGATGAAACAATGAAATATAAAGTTGTTTGCTTCACAGATCTCTTTAATGTGAAATTATTTAGATGACTTTTACGTCTTCAGAGATTGTGCATATTTACTGATACTGGTGGACTGTAGAAGTTTGAGTAGACTTTTATGATGGAAATGTTCTGAATTGGGCAGTTTTGTCATTACTGGTGCATGCATTTTGTTTCATTGTTTACTGGAAAAATGTTCAAAACAATAAATTTAAAACGCCCTTTAAAACTGTACTGTATTGTACAAGGAATATAATTTAATATAGTCAGGAAGGTGTATCAAAGAGCATGTGTATGTTTCATGTGCAAGGGGTCTGTGATTTGGAAACAGCCCAAAGTTAATCTTTATCTGCCACTGGCAAAATGTATTTTCTTTGAATGTGGGTTTCAGTGCTGTTTCAATGAATGTGAGTTTCAAGGGCAGAGAAGTTTTAATGCTAAGTCTGTTTTCATTGTGAGACTGCATTGCTTTGCTTAGCAGATATCTATTAGTGTTTTTGCTGTAAAATGCAAAATAAAACTTTCAAATGAAGTCCAAATCATCGCAGAAATAAAGCAGTATGGGGTGAAATAGCCAAGTAATGGTTCATTGGAATGGCTGCAGGGGGCAGGCTCCATTTGACCATGATTTTGTGAGGGGGGAAGGGAGGCAAACTCAAAGACAGCCCCGGCTGAACTATACCTCTCAACTGTCCAGATTTTTGCAGAATGAATAGATTTTTGCTTCTTATTTTTGGTTTGTTCCTCATACAATTTGTGGTTTTCTGGCAAATCATTTAGGAATTAAGTCACTAAATAATGACAGATACTGAGTTTCAGACTTCATAACCTTCAGAAAAATGCATGCTAAAGCAAGACCTGTTATTTTATCAATTGTCTCAGTTTATACAAGAGCAATTTTTAGTACTGTTTATATGTTCCCTCAATATATTTGGCCTTGTCCAGATTTCCTGCATTAACAGGTTGAGAGATACATGCAAATAAATTGGTTTATAGAGTTAGGCATATCCAAACCTCTCAGCTGTCCCTGATTTTGGCTCAAAGTGTTTCTCTTCCCCTAATAATCCCTCCACAAAATGGCAATTTTGGAAGAAAACGTGGAGGGTTTACAATTAATAAATAACTGTAATAATCAGAGTTATAGAGTACTTTTATTTCAGAAATGCATGTAGATTATTTTGTCAGCTGCTCAAGTTAGCAGTACTAGTATTAAAATGTGTCCCTTCTTTGACAGGTTCCCAGCTGTATTGTGTGGCTATTTTATATTTTTGCATTACACTTTTGGTCCGTTTTTCATAAAATTGTGTTTTATTTGGGCAAATTAGTGGCAAATCATTAAAGACTGAAGTTAGAAAATAATGACAGACATTTGAGTTTCAGATTGCATACCCTTCAGAAAATTCATACTAATGCAAGACCTACTATTCTATTATCTTTCTAAGTTTATAAGAGCAACATTTAAAAATTATCCTTTGGGCCTTTGTCCCACTTCTGTGTATGGCTTTGCCCAGATTTATTGCTCTGAGGTTGAGAGGTATGACACGTGTCAGGGCCATCACAGTCAGCCAGAGACATTTCAAATTGTGACATATTTGTTGCACCCCACTCCCCCATGTAGTGACTCTGGATGTGTCCAAGCAAGGCAAGGAACAGTTATGCAGTGTAAATGTGCAGAGTATCCCCCCATCCAAGGTAGACACAAGTACTACAGTGGCTTTTCATTTGTCCTTGATTTTGCAGAATGTTCTGGTTTCTGTCATATTTTATACTGTTGATTTATGTTTATTATTATTCAGAAAGTGCCTGTTGCTCTGTGTTTAAGTAACAATGCTTTAATGACCATCAGGTAAGCTTTTCTGAGATTGTAAGATGCAAGTAAGCTTTAATAAGCATATTGTTAAAGAATTGCGAACAATGAAAGCCTTTCTGTTGTTGCCATGCAGAGAATACTTACATAACTAGGTAACGTATAAGCTTTGGGTATTGAAATGCATATGACAGTATTTGTAATAAAGGACAGGATTACATTATTTTAAGAAGCTCATTACATTTGTTGGAGACTTGCAGTCATCTTTGCAGGCTTTACCTGTAAACTAAACAGAATGCCAATCTGTCATGTGTGGTCCATAACCTGTGCAGTAATCTTTTAAGCAATGTATCTTGAAATTGTTTCTTGTTTGCTTTTCATGTTTTACTTTGATCATGTTTTCCCCATGAAACAAGTAGATAGTTGTTGTCAAACAACAGGTCTTTTTTGGATAAGAAAATTTTTTACAAGTGGGGGTATCACAGAGATTGCACTTTCAGCATGTTACTTGGTACTTTATGGTGTAATGATGAATGTTGTTAGTGCATATGCTCCACAAGTTAGGTGTGCGATGGACGAGAAAGAAACATTTTGGAGTGAGTTGGATGAAGTCGTGATGACTGTACCCAAGGGTGAGAGAGTGGTGATTGGAGAAGATTTCAATGAGCATGTTGGTGAAGGGAACAGAGGTGATGAGGAAGTGATGGGTAGGTATGGTGTTAAACAAAGGAATGCAGAAGGTAAGATGGTAGTGGATTTTGCGAAAAGAATGGACATGGCTGTGGTGAATACATATTTTAACAAGAGGGAGGAGCATAGGGTGACATACAAGAGTGGAGGAAGAGGCACACAGGTGGATTATATCTTATGTAGTAGGGCCAGTTTGAAGGAGATTGGAGACTGTAAAATGGTGACCGGGGAAAGTGTAGTTAGGCAGCATAGGATGGTGGTTTGTAAGATGACGTTGGTGATGAAGAAGAGGAGGAGGAGTGTGAGGGCAGCATCAAGGATCAAATGGTGGAAATTGAAAAAGTGTAATTGTGAGGTGGAGTTCAGGGAAGAGTTAAGACAGACACTGGGTGGCAGGGAAGATTTACCAAATAGCTGGGTAACTATAGCAGAGCTAGCAAGGGAGATGGTTAGAAAAGTGCTTGGTATGACATCTGGACAGAGGAAGGACAACAAGGAGACATGGTGGTGGAATGAGGAAGTACAGGCGAGTATACAGAGAAAGAGGTTGGCAAAGAATAAGTGGGATTGTCAGAGAGATGAAGAAAGTAGACAGGAGTATAAGGAGATGAGGTGCATGGCAAAGAAAGAGGTGGCGAAGGCTAAGGATAAGGCATATGAAGAGTTATATGAAAGGTTGGACACTAAGGAGGGAGAAAAGGACCTGTACCGATTGGCTAGACAGAGGGACCGAGCTACGAAAGATGTGAAGCAGGTAAAGGTGATAAAGGATAATGAGGGAAACATACTTACAAGCGAGGAGAGTGTGTTGAGCAGATGGAAAGAGTACGTTGAGGGATTGATGAATGAAGAGAATGAGAGGGAGCGAAGGTTGGATGATGTGGGGATAATGAATCATGAAGTGCAATGGATTAGCAAGGAGAAAGTAAGGATAGCTATGAAGAGGATGAAGAATGGAAAGGCTGTTGGTCCAGATGACATACCTGTGGAAGCATGGAGGTGTTTAGGTGAAATGGCAGTGGAGTTTTTAACCAGATTGTTTAATGAAATTTTGGAAAGTGAGAGGATGCCTGATGAATGGAGAAAAAGTGTTTTAGTACTGATTTTTAAGAATAAGGGTGATGTGCAGAGCTGTAGTAACTGCAGAGGGATTCAATTGATCAGTCACAGCATGAAGTTATGGGAAAGAGTAGTGGAAGCTAGGTTAAGAAGGGACATGATGATTAGTGATCAGCAGTATGGTTTCATGCCGGGAAAGAGCACTACAGATGCGATGTTTGCTCTGAGAGTGTTGATGAAGAAGTACAGAGAAGGTCAGAAGGAGTTGCATTGTGTTTTTGTGGACTTAGAGAAAGCATATGACAGGGTGCCTAGAGATGAGTTGTGGTATTGTATAAGGAAGTTGGGAGTGTCAGAGAAGTATATAAGAGTGGTACAGGATATGTACGAGGGTAGTGTGACAGTGGTGAGGTCTGTGGTGGGAGTGATGGATGCGTTTAAGGTGGAGGTGGGATTACATCAAGGATCAGCTCTGAGCCCTTTCTTATTTGCAATGGTGATGGACAGGTTGACAGACGAGATCAGACAGGAGTCCCTGTGGACTGTGATGTTTGCAGATGACATTGTGATCTGTAGTGAGAGTAGGGAACAGGTGGAGGAGAACCTGGAGAGATGGAGATATGCTCTAGAGAGAAGAGGAATGAAGGTCAGCAGGACTAAGACAGAATATATGTGTGTGAATGAGAGGGAGGATAGAGGAATGGTGAGGATGCAAGGAGTAGAGATGGCAAAGGTGGATGAGTTTAAATACTTGGGATCAATAGTTCAGAGTAATGGTGAGTGTGGAAGAGAGGTGAAGAGAGTACAGGCAGGATGGAGTGGGTGGAGAAGAGTGTCAGGAGTGATTTGTGACAGACAAGTACCAGTAAGAGTGAAAGGGAAGGTCTACAAGAGGGTAGTGAGACCAGCTATGTTATATGGGTTAGAGACAGTGGCATTGACAAAAAGGCAGGAGTTAGAGCTGGATGTGGCAGAGTTAAAGATGTTAAGATTTGTACTGGGTGTGACGAGAGTGGACAAGATTAGGAATAAGTATATTAGAGGGTCAGCCCAGGTTGGAAGGTTTTCAGACAAAGCCAGAGAGGCAAGATTATGTTGGTTTGGACATGTGCTTAGGAGGGATGCTGAGTATTTTGGGAAAAAGATGTTAAGGATGAAGCTACCAGATAACAGGAAAAGAGGAAGGCCTAAGATAAGGTTTATGGATGTGGTGAGAGAAGACATGCAGATGGTTGGTGTGACAGAGCAAGATGCAGAGGACAGGAAGAAATGGAAACAGATGATCCTCTGTGGCGACCCATAACGGGAACAGCTGAAAGATGAGGATGATGACTTGGTACTTTAATAAAGCTGAATATAAATTGTAATTAGAACTGCAGTGCAAGGAGAAGTGGTTTGAGTTGAGTGCTGCTTGTTTTTCTTATACTTGATTTTGACTGGCATTTCAGTAATGTATTTAGAAAGTAATTTATTTTTTCATGCTTCCCAACCTTTTTGTTTCCATCTAGATATTCAGTAAACTGTCATGCAGCCAATGCATTGAAATATTTTTTTTTTCTACACTTCATTTTATCTTGATTGGACTCTCATAATGACAGTGTGGCACCCAGGACAGCGTATTTAATTAAAGTTACAGTTTTTGTGGTTTTGAGCATAGCTCCTCCCCTTTGTAGTTGGCTGCACCCCTTCCCATTCACCCCACCAATTCAGCTGTCTCCTGCAGCCCCCCATTGATTTGAAGTAACCAGCCGCCACTGTTCTTAGCCCTGGAAGAAGATGACATTTGTGTAGTCACAGAAACCTGGTTCAGAGCTGCAGAGAGCACTCCAGCCATACCAGGTTGCTCATCCTGTCATTCATTCAGAACCCAAGCCATGGGCAGCAAAACAAAATGAAGTGGAGTTCCAATATATATATAAAAGACATACACACCTCTAGGCTGGTCAAACAGTATGATGCACAGGAAATACTCCAGGTGCAGTTAACAATTGACAAGACCCCTATTCATACCATAGCTAGCTATAGGCCTCCAACTCTGATTCAAGATGCCCACTCCACCTACCTGGAACTCTTCAAATCTATCAAGATTCAACCCTTTACTCTGATCCTGGAGGACTATCCAACCATAGATTGGAAGAAATACTCATGCCAAAACACAAATGGCCAGAGATGCCTTGATTTCGTCAATGCAATTGCCTTGGACCAGTTGTTTGACACCCCCACAAGAGGTGAAAATATCTTGGACTTGGTATTAACCAACATGAGTAACCACTGCAGCATCCCTACAGTGTCATCATCCCTGGTAAGATCTAACCATAAGGTAGTCACTTTCAAAGTCACCATCTCCCCTGACCCCCCCCTAGCTAGGGTCAAACAAAAAACTTTTCCAAAGCTGATTACAGTCTCTTGAGGGAAGGTATAAACAGCTTCACAGCCCCCTACCCCTCCACAGGAACTAGCACTTATGCCCAAACTTACACCAAAGTACTATATGAGCATTTGTATAGCTGCATGGAATCAGGAATACCAGACAGGACAAAGTCATCCTCCTCAAGGAAGAGTAAACCTGTCTGGTGGACATCTATAATAAATAAACTCTATAATAAAAAGAAAAAAAAATTGCTGTCCAGGACCAAGAAGGAGCAGGTGTCTAACTGGAAGCAATCTCATCTTAGCCTGAACAACCAAATAAGAGCACTAGTGAAGTCCTCCAAAGGAAAACTTTGAGTCCTTACTGGCCACAGCTACTAAAGACAGTTATAAGGCTTTCTTCACATATGTCCGTACTCTCAAGGGAAGCATAGGTTCATAGGTAAGTACTAGGCTTTCCGCCTGAGGGCATCTATAAGCCTTGCCAGAATTTGTTGGCTTTCACCTCCCCCTTAGATTAGTTCCCTGTGCCTCTATCCAGCAGAGCCATTAGTTCCCTGTTCCTCTATCCAACAGAGCCACTGCAGTGATCCCCGGGGTAAACTTTGTTCCCATCCACTCGTCAAGATTCTCTTGAAGAGTGTTAGTGAGGGACTCTGCCTAATGTAGATTGGAATCCTGTTCCAAAGCATGGGGAGTCTCTGGGACAGGAATATTTCCCTCCAGCATGTCTTATTTATCGTTGTGGTGAGGTTTAGATCCCTAGAGCATGTGGCTCTCAGGGACTTGTTTTTTTTTTTAGGTGGAGCATGTCCATGAATTCTGGGTTGGACATGGCTTTGTATGTCAGGCAGAGATCACCTCTGAGTAAGCAGTATGCAACCGAGTACAGCTGGAGTTTCTTCAGTCGGGCTGCATAGGGCATCTGTTTGAGGCCAGTGATCCTCTTGGTGAGGTACTTTGCAGGTGTCTTGTAAGGTACATCCCAAATGGGGCATTGTACTGTATGATGGGTCTGATGAGTGATGAGTAGAGGGGCACAATAATCTCTTTTGTTCTAGATGTGAACCCTTTTGTGATTAGGTGGGCCACATCACATAGAAGGATTTTCTAACCACCTTGGCAATATGATTATCAAAGGAGAGATTACTATCTACTTGGGTCACCAGATCCCTTATTACAGTTTCTGTATTTAGGGGACTACCACGTATGTGGTAGTTCATGGGTACTTAGTTTTTTCCAAAGGGGATGACTATGCACTTTTTGACATTTAGCTTGAGGCCATGATTTTGACACCAGGTATGCGTCTCAGTGAGACCCTTCTGGAGGATGTCTGTATCAGCCGGAGAGTTAATTATGGCCCCCAGTTTGCATTCGTCTGTGAACTTGGTCAGCCATAGTCCTCCTATGCTTGCCTGTATCTCTCAGAAGTATATACCAAACAGGAGGTGTCCCAGGACTGAGCCCTGGGGGACGCCACTTATAACCGGTTTAGAGTCAGACCTAGAGCCTGCAACTCTCACAGTGTGGGTTCTATCCATGAGCCAATTGGCAACCCATCTCATGATGTAGGGGTTTATGTTCAGGCTGATAAGCTTGTCTATAATACCAGAATGGGGAATGGTGTTGAAAGCCTTTGCGAGGTCTAGGTAGGCTGTGTGGACCTCCTTTCCCTCATCTAAAGCCTTGGTAACTGTCTCAAAAAAGTCCACCAGGTTTAGGAGGCATGATCTGCACTTAACAAAGCCAAACTGGGTAGGCTCCAATGTTTGGAGGTTCCCACTGTCTCTGTTAATGAGTTCCATGATGATGCGCTCCATAGCCTTGCAGACCAGTCTAGTCAGGCTTATAGAGCGATAGTTCCCGTGGTCCATTGTGGCTCCACCTTTGTGGAGCGGAATAACTGTTGCTGTGTGCCACTCTATGGGTACATAGCCTGCAGAGAGGCTGAGTTTGAACAGTGTGTTTAGGTGAGGGGTTAGTTCATTTTGGAGCTCATGTAAGACACAGCCTGGGACACTGTCCAGTCCCATTGAAGCTGTGTTTTTGGTTTTGGATAGGGCTGTTTTAACCTGTGTGTCAGTGATTGCCAGGGCTCTACCTTCTTCTGATATGGTTATGGGCCCTTTAGGGGGTGAGAGGGGGGTGAAGTTTGCACTAAACCTGTCTGCCAGAATGTTGGCAATATCAGTCGGTTCAGTATATTTTGTGCCATTCTGCACTAACTCAGAGCAGATCTGAGAGTTTCCAACCTTTTGTGGTTATCTTTGGAGTCCTTGGCAATTTTTCTTTTGAAACTAGCCTTGGATGATTTTATGAGGGATCGTAGTTTCATGCTGATACTGGTCAGGGATGTCTTTCTTTCTTGGGATTTTACTCTTTTTCTGTACTAGTTTCTTCCTTCTGTTGTATACCATCTGCTCAGAACTGGTGGTCAAGGACACCACTTACACAAATCCTGTAGATACAGCCAACCTGCTGGCAGACAGGTTCAGTGAAAACTTCACTCCTCTGTCCCCCATCAGTAAAACATGACATCCCCAGTACCTGCTCCCTCCCCTTATCTCTCGGGAGCAAATCATCACTGCCCTCTCAAAGGCAAAAAATACAGCCTCCATGGGACCCGATAACATCCCAGGCTGCATCCTACATGAACTCCCTATATAACCAAAGCCTGAGTACAAGCTTCATCCCAGCCGAGTGGAGAACAACTACTGTCATCCCTTTGCACAAAGGTGGAGTGCCCCCCGATCCAGGAAATTGTAGACCCATCAGCCTAACTAACCTGATCTGCAAGGCCATGGAGCGGATTATCATGGACCTCATTAACAAGGACATTGGCAACTTGCAGACACTTGATCCCACAAAGTTTGGTTTTGTCAAGGGGAGTTCATGCCTGTTAAATATGGTCGAGTTCTTTGAGTCAGTCACCAAGGCCATAGACAAGGGGAAGACAGTGCACACCGCCTACCTTGACCTGGCCAAGACCTTTGATACTTTTCCTCACTTAGGTATAATAGATAAACTCTGCCAACTATGCATCAATCCATATGTTACCAGATGTTACCAGATGGGTAGCAAACTGGCTCATTGATAGAACCCACCTAGTCAAAATAGGGGAAGCCACCTGAAGTAGTAGACCCGTAACAAGCGGTGTACCCCAGGGTTTGGTCATGGGGCCTCTGCTGTTTGGGATATATTTCTCAGAGGTGCAGGCCAAATCTAGTGGGCTTTGGCAAACCAAGTTTGCAGATGACTGCAAGCTGGGTGCTGTCATCAATTCCACTAGTGATGTGGACATCCTCCAAGTGGGTCTCACTCACACAAATGACTGGTGACAGAAACATGGCCTCAAACTGAATGCCAAAAAATGCATCATTGTCCCTTTTTGGGAGAATGACGTCTCCACAAATTATCACATTGATAATAAGGCACTAAGCATGCAATCAATTGTGAGAGACTTTGGAACCCAGGTTGATAGCAAACTGACTTTTGACCACCATATTGCCTCCGTTGTAGCAAAAGCTTTCTACATGGCCCACCTCATTACTAAGGGTATCTCATCCAGGGACAAGGTGGTCCATAACATCCCTGTATTCTTCCCTTATAAGACCAATTACTGAATACAGTGCAATCAGTTGTGAGAGACTTGGAAACCCACGTTGATAGCAGACTGACTTTTGACCACCATATTGCCTCCGTTGTACCAAAAGCTTTCTACATGGCCCACCTCATTAGTAAGGGTATCTCATCCAAGGACAAGGTGGTCATAACATACCTGTATTCTTCCCTTATAAGACCAATTACTGAATATAGTGCCCCTTTTGGCATGTACCTTACAAAGCACGTGCAGCAGCTGGAGAGACCACAGAGATTCCTCACCCAGAGAATCCAGGGCCTTAAACATCTACCCTACACAGATAGGCTAAAAGTCCAGTCCCTCTACTCAGTCTCCTACAGACTCCTCAGAGGTGACCTCTGTCTTGCATACAAAGCAATCTCAGACCCCGCCCTGATGGGACTGCTGCATATCTGCAAGTCAAGCTCCACTCGAGTAACCCACACGCGAGACCTCAACCTGGTTTCTGACATCAATAAAACTTGTTGGCGGGACAGATTTGTGTCCCAGAGACTCCCCCTTTTGTGGAATAGACTCCCTCTCCACGTAAAGCAGAGTACCTCATTAAACCTTTTTAAGCGCAACCTGGATAACTGGATGGGGAACAGAAAATACACCCCTGGGATTCCACCTATATCCCTGCTAGACAGTGGCATAGAGTGCTGACTTGTTGGAACATGGGCTAAATTCATGACTAGGTTTGTAAGGGCCTAGTAACTTCCTATGATCCTAAGTAATAGGAATTATTTGGAGGGGCTGTCAAAGTATTGCAGAGTAAGGAGACTCTCATAGAACAAGAAGATGCACAACTTGCAGAGTGATAAGAGAGTAATCATATATTACACATGAGTTTAGGAAGATTTATGTTAAACAACTATTTTTGATAACTCCAGAGCACAAAAATTGTTTAGCACAATATCTTAGGCAACAGAAAGCAATTGGTATAAAGCAGAGGAGTGTGGAAATCAGGAAAGAGCACAAATGGAAATATTTATGGAAGACTTAATTATGCAAAGGTTAGTGGTAGATGAGGTTCAGCAACTAATAGTTATGATGTGAGAAGATGAGATAAAAATATTTACTTATAATCAAACTGCAGGAAAGTCTCCAGGATCAGATGTATTCCTGTGGATGTTTGAGAGTTTGGAGGGAAGAAAGTGATAACAATTTGGAAGATTATGTTTACCAGTATTTTATGACAGAAAGCTGTGGTGGACCCAACTTCATATAGACCCATTTCAGTTTTAAACTACAAGTATAAAGTGATCTGATGGTCTTTTACATCCTTTCCTCAACCACTGGGTTGTGGATCTGACCTTAGATCTGATATCGGCCACTTCTCAGTCTTTGGATCCATAGCTCCATTTCTTCCCCTTGCCCATAATCCCCAACAAACCCCATATTACCTCAGATCATGTTTTCTGCTTTCAGAGGTTAGACCTGCTTGATGTGGCCCAAGCTGTTGTCAGATAAGTGATTTATTTTTGAACTCGTAGTTTGTCTCTCATTCTGATTTCTTTGTGGGTCTTTGATTACTTTCATGACTTTGCCTCCCCTGCTAAAACCAAAATAATAATAATAATAATGATCATAATAACTAAAACTACTAGTTGTTTGGTGTGTTGTACTTTTAGGCCTTATGCCTTCACCTCCTTCCGTAGCTTCTCACCCTGCTTTTTCTTCTAGTTAGCTAATAATAATTTACCATTATTGGTATTTCTTTATCTCGACTTTAGAGATATCCTTCTTACCATTACCTGTTTTTTGTTTTAGCTGCATTTTTCTTGATTGCAGTTGTGCTTGTTGTTATTGTTGTTGCTGCGCTTGGTTATCATGTCAGACAAACCCACTGGGTTTAAGAAGTTTACTTAATTTGGACGTAAGATCCCAAACGCTGATGCTCATTTAGTGTGTGTGTGTGTTGTGTAGGGGCTGGTCACCTTGATGTTGAATATGAAATTTGTCATTATTTAATCATGGAACATTGGTTGAATGCAAAAACAAGCTGGTACTTAAAGGTTCAAAACTTCAAACGATGCAAGAAAGATGTACAGAAGATACAGACACAATTCCTTTGAGTGCTTTCGTTCAGTTTATTCACATGAACTTCATCAGAAAGTGAAACCTCTCTCCCATTTCACATTTTAAAGCAAACAAAATCACATGACTTAAATACTCCAATAAAAATTGGTTTTACACACTTAAAACGTAAAATGTGTATGGACATGCTTAAATGTGTCTATTTATATTTGTGTATATCATTCATGAAACTATGTATAAAACACTTATAAAAAAAATTTGTAATGCCAAGTAATTATATTATCTGAAACATTACTTCAGCAATAAAAAGGATTTAATATTAATGCTCTCATTTAAACCTGGTGCTCCATCACCTACCAGGTTAATTTGCCATAAGGACGCTTTACATTCCAATAAAGCCTTGTAATTTCCTGAAAAATCCTCATTAACTACTTTGTCTAAACCAAAAAAAGAAAATGTCTTAAAATCTGCACAAATGTTGGCATGCTTGGCAAAGGCATTGGTGAAATCTCTCTTTTTGATGGCCAGGGTATGTTCATAAATTCTACTTTTTAAACATCTTGTAATCTTCCCAATATAAAATGAGAGACGGGAGTCACACGTAGCCACATATACTACAGTCTCATTATCACAAGAAAAATTACCCCAGCCTAAATCGTCCTGTTACAATGTTTGAATGAAACGGATGAAACATTACAAATATACAATGTTTACATTTTTTACATGAATAAGTCCCAACTGTACTTTGTGACCTTGTGTTAGACACTGTATTGGGTGCTTGTTCTATCATAAGCTTGATGTTGGAACATTTCTTGTAAGTAAATTTAGGTCTGTTTCCCAACACTTTAATAAGTTCACCATTGCCCATCAATATCTTACAATTTTCTTTGATTATATTTTTAATAATCCACATTTCGTTAACAATAGGTAAAGGAAAGACAGTGATGAAAACAGTGGTACCATCTGACCTAAAGTTGTTACTAACTTTCAAAGCTGATGATGACTCTAAAATGGGTCTAGCTGCAGTGTCACAAAGTTTAATAACTTCATTTTCAGTGATGATAAGCCAAGCTATATCATAACCCCTTTGTGTAAAAAAGTTTTTTTAGAGTGTTCATCTCTTGAAAATAAATTCTGTCACCTGATGTGAGTCAACTTAGCCTAATAAACTGGCCTTTAAAGACCCCCTTCTTCATATGGGTCGGGTGTAGGCTGTCCCTGTGTAAATACTAGTTCACAAAAATGTCTTTCCTGTAAATGCTGCTAACAAATACCCTAGTTTGTTGTACAAACATCGTGTATGTCCAAAAAATTAAGGGTTGTCCCAAATCCACCTATACTAACTCTAAGAAATTCAGTTGTGTTGTTTAAATTGTTAACAAAGAGAATAAACTCTTCTTTGCTTCCCATCCAAAGAAAAATCAAATCATCTATGTATCGCTGGTATAAAAGTATTTTTTGCTTTTGCGGGTGCTTGTCTAAAAATTTAACTTGCAGACATGGCCATAACTATGTTAGTGAAGGCCGGTGCGACCCTTGCACCCATAGCTACACCTCATGTCTGTTTTTAGTATTGGTCATTAAAATGGAAGCAGTTGTTATCTAAAACTAGTTCCATCAAATTACAGATGGTGTTTGTATTATCATTACTAAAATTAGTAAAGTGGCTCAAATATTCCCTGAGGTACTCCAGTCCTGCTTCTTGGTTGATGCAAGTATAGAGAAAAATTACATCTAAAGATGCAAAATAAAATTCCCTTGATGGGAGGGGGCACGTTACTTAGGATTTCTAACAAGTGCCATGAATCTCTAAGGTAAGATCTAGAGGCTTGGATGACTGGGTTAAGAATGTGATCTAAGCACAAAGAAATGGTCTCAGTCTTAGATTTCTCAGCAGAAATAATAGGTCTAAAAGGTGGATCTACTTGAGATTTGTGCAATTTAGGTATTCCAAATAATACCCCCATCTTGGGATACTCCACCTGTAAAAACTCATATGTATCATGATCAATACTACCTTGATAAAACACGTCAAACAAATCTGGATCCACCCTTAGAAAGCTCGCTTTGATGGTATTAGAATCTACTATTTTATAAGTGTTGTCATTCCGTAACATATTTTCAATAGACCTAACATAGTCAACAGTGTTCATAATGACAATCATACCACCTTTGTCAGCTCTCATGAGGTTTTTAGTACTGCATAGATCATACAATGCTTGATACTCATTTGTAGTGAGATTATACAAGTTTGAATCACGTCTGATGTTTCTCATATCTTTCTCACCTATATCACTAAAAACCTGTAGAGTGCTACATAATGCACTCCCTTGAGACACTCCTTAAAATGGAGAACATCGATATCTATGCAGTGACTGAGACCTGGTTCAAGGCTCCACAGAGCACCCCTGCATTACCAGGCTATAACTCATACCACACTTTTCGGTCACCTAACCTGGACCGGAACACCAAAGGCAGAGGTGTGTCCATATTCATTAAGGATATCCACACCTCCAGGCTAGTTTCTCAGCATAATGCATCCGAGGTTATCCAAGTGCAACTAACTCTGGGCAAAACTGCAGTCTGAATTGTAGCTTGCTACAGATCTCCCACCATGCCCCGGGATTCCCACTCCTCTTTTCTTGATATACTGGAAAATGTTAGAGCTCAACCAAACACCTAATAATGGGCAATTTCAACTACCCCACCATTAACTGGGAAAACTACTCATGTACCAACTCCTTCACTCAACGCTTTATGGAATTCATAAATTCCAATGCCCTGGATCAACTTATCCACACCCCCAACAGAGGCAACAATATCATAGACCTAGTCATTACCAACATGAGTGACCGGTGTTCCACACCTGAAGTCAACTCCTCGTTGGTCAGATCCAATCATAAGCTAATCACCCTAGATATCCCCACCCCCATTAAGGAAATCATAGTAAAAAATTTCTCCAAAGCCAACTTCATGCTTCTTAAGACAGAAGTGGCGAACTTCATGACACCCATGCAGATGGACAATACAGTTACGACTGCTGAATCCTACACAGATGCACTCTATAAGCACTTACACGAGTGCATCGATCATGCTATCCCAAACAGAACCAAGACGCTGTCCTCCAAAAAAAGGAAGCCAATCTGGTGGTTCCCTGCTATAAACAAACTCTACAACAGAAGGAAGAAACTGTTGCATAAGAGAGTAAAATCCCATGAGTTGAGGAGTTCCCTGGTCAGCCTCAGTAAGAAGCTGAGATCCCTTATAAGATCCTCCAAAGCTAGCTACGAAAACAAAATCGCCACTGATTCTAGGGACAACCACAAAGCATTTTATAGCTATGTCAAGAATCTCAATGGCAACACCCAGATCTTCTCTCTGAGTTACAGCACAACGACATGAAAATTACAGAACCAGCTGATATTGCCAACGTCCTGGCATATAGGTTCAGTGCTAACTTTACCCCCCTCTCACCCCCTAAAGGGCCCATATCTATACAGGAAGAATGCAGATTCCCTGTAATCACAACTATGCAGGTAAAAGCTGCACTCTCTAAAGCCAAAAACACAGCATCCATAGGACCAGACAACATCCCAGGCTGCATTTTACACGAACTTCAGAACGAACTGGCTGCCCACCTAAGCACCATGTTCAATCATAGTCTCACATCAGGCTGTGTGCCCACTGAATGGTGCACAGCAACAGTTATCCCACTCCACAAAGAGGGAGCCACCACTGATCCCGGGAACTATCGCCCTATTAGCTTGACAAGCCTGGTCTGTAAGGCCATGGAATGTATTATCATGGAACTCATAAACAAAGACATTGGTAACCTCCAAACTCTGGACCCCACCCAGTTTGGGGTTGTGAAAGGCAGATCATGCCTCCTGAACCTGATCGACTTCTTTGAGGCAGTCACCAAAGCTGTAGACGAGGGTAAGGTGGTTCACACAGCCTATCTTGACCTTGCCAAGGCTTTCGACACCATCCCCCATTCTGAAATTATAGCTAAACTCACTAAACTAGGTATAAATCCCTACGTCACAAGATGGGTTGCCAATTGGCTCACTTACAGAGCACACGCTGTAAAATTTGCAGACTCCAAATCTGACTTCAAACCAGTGACAAGTGGAGTACTACAGGGTTCAGTCCTGGGACCTCTCCTGTTTGGTATCTACTTCTCTGAAGTACAGGCTAACACAGAAGGCCTTTGGCTAACGAAGTTCACAGATGACTGCAAACTAGGAGCCATAGTTGAGTCCACAAATGATGTGGACATCCTAGAAGGGCCTCACTGAGACAGATGGCTGGTGTCAGAGCCATGGTCTCAAGCTCAATGCCAAAAAGTGCATTGTCATCCCCTTCGGTAAAAACTCTATACCCATGAACTACCACATAGGAAGCAGTCTACTTAATGCCGAATGTGTGATAAGAGACCTGGGGACCCAGGTGGACAGTAGTCTCTCCTTTGATAATCTCATCACCACAGTAGTCAGGAAGTCCTTCTACGTGGCACACCTCATCTCAAAGGGTTCTCAGTTTGGAAAAAAGAGGTCATTGCTCCCATCTACTCGACACTCATTAGACCCATTATAGAGTACAACGCCCCTTTTGGAATGTACCTCACAAGACATTTGCAGCAGCTGCAAAGGCCCCAGAAGTATCTCAGAAAGAGAATTACTGGCCTCAAACAGATTCCCTATACTGAAAGTCTGAAAAAACTCCAGCTTTACTCCGTAGCATATCGCCTACTCCGAGGTGATCTGTGCCTAACATATAAAACTATGTCAAACCCAGAGCTGTTGGACATGCTACACCTAAAGAAATCCCAATCCCTCCAAGCTACACGCTCTAGAGACCTAAACCTTGTCACCACAATAAACAGGACATGCTGGAGGGATAGATTCCTGTCCCAGAGGCTTCCCATACTCTGGAACAAGCTACCCATCTATGTCAAGCAAAGTTCCTCATTAGCACTCTTCAAGAAAAATCTTGATAAGTGGATGGGAAATACGAAATACACCCCGGGGATCACTTCAGTGGCTCTGCTCGATAGGGGTACAGGAAAATAACTTTCTTGGGTGGCGTAAGCCAGGGAACCTTTTTGGCTAGGCTTACTTAGGCCCTTGGGCCAATAGCCTAGTACCTACCTATGAACATAAGGGTGGATTGTAAGTGCTGTTACATTTAAACTTGCTGACGGTAATATTAGCATCTTGGTTAACATCATATAAAATGTAATTAAGGTTCAACTTCTTTAAATAAAGTTTTAAGTCAACAATAAGCTTTGTGATGTTAACAGTGTTGCTAGGAATAAATGAAAAACCTTTTTACAAAACTGAAATGACATCTTGTGACAAAATCTCACTAGATAAATTTAAAACATTGAGTCTAAAATCAGAAACATTCTGGATGTTTAATTCTTCTTCCTGTTGTTCCTCCCTTTCCCTTTCCTTTGTTCTGTGACTGGTTGGACCATTTCAGAGTCTATTTGTTCCCTGCTTGGTCCATCAAAAAAGGACCCGAGCTGTGAGTATTGTCTGAACTGGATGCAACTGTTGCATAAGTAGGATTAACGCTGGAGTTGACTGCAACAGTTTTGTGACCTTTGTTAGTGTTATTGTCAGAAACAGTTGCAATATTTGTTGTACTGACATGGTCACCTATGCTCTGGTTGTTAACTTGTATTGTCATTGCTAACCGACACCAACAGGCTCATTGTAGTATTTAAAGGTTTACTTCCCTCATCTTCCTCTTCAGTGTCTAGAGCTTCCCCCTCTGCAAAGAAGCCTGTAGGGAAACCTAAGGGGGAGAAAGGGGAAAAGTCCAGGAAAAAGCTTAAGGAGCTGTGGAAGCTCTTCCCTGACTGCTCTCCTTATTCGGCTCCAGCTTCAGCTCAGCTTGCAAAATTTCAAAAGCCTCTGATCTGACTGCTTCTTTGGATCCAACACTCTGTTCCACTAAGTCTCCTTTCCATAGACAGCCAGGATTACCAAGGTTGCACTCTCTTTTACTGCAAGACACACTATGTAGAGCTTGCAAGACCTCCATCTACCTCTTCATCCTTCAGGTCTGACAGGAGCCAGGGGGAAGTGAGCAATTTCTCAGGATGCAAATTCACTTGAGAGTATTCCTGTCTCCGTCTCCCATTGGACCTGTGGGCTTTGGACCATCCAGAACACATTCGGTTACCCTACTCCAATCCATCCCTTAGTTTAGAAGGTATCGGATCCGAGACTCCAAGGATTATGTCAGATCCAATGGCTTGGCCTTCGTCAGGTCTGGCATTTTCTTTGTTCCAGCTAGTGCTGATTCTGTTGCAGCCAGAGAGATCTCGGAGTCATAGCTTCGGCACCAGATCCTGGAGTAGGAGTTCAGCTTTGTGGTTTTAAGGTATCTCTCTTCCCCTTAGGGCTTTGGCTTAATGTTATATAGCTCATCTTCAACTTCTGCTTCAAGGCAGGGTCATTGGAATTCATTGTGCTGCCCAGTTCAGGTGCTTTCTGCTCCTACTAGGTTATTTTTGGGCTCTCCTTTGGCTTCTGCCTTAAATGAAGTGGAGAGAGCTTTCTCCACATCAGGAGACAGGACATCACACTCCCTCCCCACAGCTGTCTTCACAGGGTCCTGAGCTTGTTCATTCTATTCCATTAGTACAGCCAGTCCATCAAGGCCTTGAGACAGCCCTCATCCAGCACTCCCTGCAGGCTTCTGTGTCTCCCTTGGATCATCCCCTCATGGAAGCCCCCTAGAAGCATAAGTGCCAGAAGAGGCACATTGATTCCCCACAGGAGTCCTTAACTGAAGACACAGACTTTAATGAAGGGGAGTGGTCCCCCAGATCACCCCTTGAGGACTTCTCATTCAAAGAGATTATTGAGCTTCTGAGGCAGAAAGGTGGTTGTTTTTCCAAAGCCCCTTCCCAGGAGGAGTCAGTGTTTTTCAAGGCTTTCAGAACTGGCTCAGCTGTGTCCTGGGTGATCCTCCTGGTGAAGGAAATGGTTGACCTCATTTAACATTGGGTGTAGAAGGATCCAGATGTGATAGAACTCATCCTTTGGAAGTCAGACAAATACCTAGTTGCAACCTAAGGACTTTGCCCACTGGAGCAGGGGCCCCTCTGTTGATGTGTGGTAGCAGTAGTTACTAAAATTTACTGAAGTAAGTCTTTCTCTCCATCCTCCCTAACAGGGAGTCTAGGGCCTTAGATTTGGTAAGTGAATTTATGCCTCAGAGATCTTTGCCTTCCAGTCACTGAATTATTTGACACATATTACAAGGTTCCAGAGGGATTGGAATAAGGAGCTTTCCAAGTCCTTCTCAGAGTCTGTACCTGCAGATGAGAAAAAGACTGTTTCTTCACAAGTGGCCACCTTCCAGTGCCTGTCAAGTGCCTCCATGTGGCTGATTTCCTATCCCACAGAAAATGTTTCTAGAATGGCAAGTTCAGGCATTACAGTAAGGAGGCATGCCTGGATGCACCTTTGTGATTTTGTGGAGCCCTTCAAGACATCTTTCATTAATGCACCCTTTGATGGATCTATTTTTTTTTTTGGATCCAAGGTTAAAGAGACTCTCTCCACGAGTGAGCAAGATGGGAAAACTCTGTCTGCTATAGGAATACTTTTTTTCTATAACTCAGAGGACCTTCTGGTGGAACCAAAAAAGGGTAGAAAGATGTGATTTTGAAAATCTCAAGGGTTTTCCCAGGCCTCCTATAGAAATAGCTCTTCCTGTAGCAGGGAGAGAACTCTGCCACAAAAGTTTCCACGTGACAGAGGAGGCCAGCAAAACCAAGGTTTCAGTACTCCTTTTATGAGAAGCCCTATCAGCACTCCTGAATGGTTGCCTGACTTCTGCATTCTGGAGGAAGTCCGGGGGGGGGGGGGGGGTGCTTATCTCTGCAACTGGAACTTTGGATGTCCATCACTGCAGATGTCTGGGTTTAGATAATAATTACCAGAGGCTATTACATTCCCTTTTCCCTTTATCCTTCCTCCTTCCATACAGTCAAGGAAAAAGTACAGTTTTGTACCTACCATAAATGTAGATGTTCGAGGATCCACATTGCTGCAGTCCTTACTATTGGGTAGTCCGCTGTCCAGTCGGCCCGAATACCAGAGTATATGGCTGACGTCGGTCAGGGCGCATTAGACTGACGTCAGTACGTCAGGGTACTAATGAGCATGACCGACGTCATATCCTCAGTCTTTTCTTGCCCCAGATGTCAGAAGACCCTAAAAAGACAAGGCCCAAAATACCTGCACCAAAATTATGTACAATATATACAAAAATATATACAAAAATATCAACATATAACCTCACCTACACAACCACCCCTAAACACAGAGGGGAAGGAGGGAGGGAAAATTGGACTGCAGCAATGTGGATCCTCGAACATCTACATTTATGGTAGGTACAAAACTGTACTATGTTCTTCGTTCCACATTGCTGCAGTCCTTACTATTGGGTAGAATCCCAAAGCAGAGGTAAAGGAGGCTGGCAAATCATAAAGAAGTAGGAGCTGACAACATGCCTTGCAAAACAGCTGTGGCAAAACCAGCCCTAGACTTAGAGTAGATAGGAAGGTGATAATGCTTAGAGAAAGTATGCACTGAACTCCAAGTAGCTGCCTCCAAAATATCCTTAGTTGCCACCCCCCTTAGAAATGCTGTTGAAGTGGCAGTAGCCCTAGTGGAATGAGGCCTAATCCCAGCTGGAATCTCCTTGCCATGATGGGAATAACAAAATGCAATGCAAAACCCAATCCACCTAGAAATAGTTTGTTTTGACACAGGCTTGCCCTCGAACTCAAAGCAAAAGAAACAAACAACTGCTGAGACTGCCTAAAATCCTTAGTCCTGCTTAAATAATAACGCAATTGCCTGTGTACATCTAAAGTGTGCAAAATCTTTTCCCCTTATTTTGGGGTCTGCATAAAAAGTAGGCAAATGAATAGTTTGGTTTAAAGCCACACTAGAAACCACCTTAGGCATAAAGGAAGGATTAGTGCGTAATGATACCCTATCCTTATGGAAAATCAAAAGGGCTCTACTGCCATAAGGGCCTGCAACTCAGACACCCTTCTTGCAGAAGTAATAGCCAACAGAAAAGCAGTCTTCCATGACAAGTATTTCAATTCAGCAGTAGCCGCAGGCTCAAAAGGTTGTAGAGTAAGTTTTTCCAACACAAAATTGAGATCCCAAGCAGGAGTAGGAGCTCTATTGGGGGTCTTATATTCTTTGCCCCTCTAAGAAACTGCTTGAACAAAGGATGCGAAAACAATGGTGGGTCACAATCATAGTGAGCTGAAATTGCTGCAGCATGAATCTTAATGGAAGAGAAGGACAAACCTTTGTCCAATAACTCAGTAAGATATTGAAGAGCCACACTCAAATTAGGCTCAGAAACCTCCAAATTCTTTGCTGTACTCCAAAATAAAAATCTCTTCCATTTTTCTGCGTACACTTTCCTTGTACTAGGTCTTCTAGCTTCCATAATCACATTTAAAACTTGTTGAGGAAGTTGAGACCTGCTGTGTTTCAACACAGAATATGCCAGGCTGCTAGATGAAGAGAGTGAAGCTTGACATTGAGCAGATGACCGTCCTTCTGAGATAACAGATGAGGAATCAAAGGTAAAGGCCATGGAGGCTTCCTTACCAGACTCCTTAGTAGTGGGTACCAGTGTTGCGAGGCCAATCTGGAGCTATCAAAATCATCCTTGGCTTGTCTTGTCTGACTTTTAATAGCACCTTTGGAAGAAGAGGCAGAGGTGGAAAGGCATACACATGAAGGTTTTTCCAACTGAAAGACAGAGCATCCACTTTCCAAGCTGTGCGATGAAACCCCTTTGTGCAAAACTTTGGCAGCTGGTGGTTTAGTGGAGAAGCGAACAGATCTATGTCTGGAGTTCCCCATGACACTGTCAATTTCTGAAATACATGAAGATCCAGTTTCCACTCGTGGGGATCCATGATTTGTCTGCTTAACACATCTGCTAAGGAGTTCTGTGCTCCTGGCAGAAACCTTGCCTGAAGAGTTAGTTGCAAGCTTAGCGCAGTCTCCCATAAAATCATTGCTTGCCTGCATAGAGGATAAGAATGTGTTCCCCCTTGCTTGTTGATGTACCACATGACAGTTGTGTCCACTTTCCATTTAGATGAGCTCCCCAAGCAATGTCCGAGGCATCTGTCGTTAAAATCTGACTCGCCTCTGGCGGGTCACAGAGAGTCCCTTGTTTAGGTGACATTCCTGAGCCCACCACAAAAATTCTTTTTGAAGGCAAGGTATTATTTGAATGACAGTGTCCAAATCCTGGCAGTGCTGTGTCCATACATTTTTGAGATACCATTGTAGCTTCCTCATATGCAGTTTGGCATTGGGAAGCACCAGAATACAAGATGCCATGAACCCTAATGCTTGAAGGACTGTCCTTGCAGTCAGCACAGACTGATGAGATAGTTGATGGAAGTAAAGTGATAGACTCTTTTGTTTGTCCGGGGTTAAAAGGCCATCTGGGCTGCTGTATTCAGTCTCACACCCAGAAAGCACATGTCTTGAGAGGGTACTAGACTGGACTTTATTTCGTTCACAGAATACCCTAGGCATCTTAGCACTGCTATAACATATTCCAGATGCTGTAGAAGGTCTTCCTTTTCTTGAGCCAGAATCAGGCAGTCGTCCAAGTAAGGATAGATTTGAATTCCTTGTAGCCTGAAGTAAGCTATCACTGGAGCCAGAACCTTTGTGAATACTCTGGGCAGTAGATAAGCCAAAGGGCAATGCAGAGAACTGATAATGAGAATTTCCAGCTCGAAACCGCAGATACTTCCTGCAACTTAGCCTTATAGGCACATGAAGGTAAGCTTCCTTGAGATCTAAAGTTACCATCCAGTGATCTTTGCCCAGCAGAGGTAAAAGCTGTTGTAACGTCAACATCTTGAACTTGGGAATGTCCAGATAAGTGTTGAGGAGAAATAAATCCAAAATTGGTCTCCACGTGTTCCCCTTCTTTGGTACTAGGAACAGGCGAGAATAAAATCCTAGGCCCCTTTCTGATACAGGGACTGGCTGAATGGCCCCCATCTGGAGTAACTGAGAAATTTGCTTGTGAGCCTCTTTTCTTTGTGGAGGAGGAACGTCTGGCATGCCTTTGAAAGGGGCAATGTATGGAAATAAAACCTGTAACCGTGGTGAATGATATCCAACACCCATCTGTCTTGAGTAATTAAATCCCAATTTTCTTTGAAAAGAGACAGTCTTCCTCCCAAAGGAGCTGCCAGCCGAGAATCTACTGGCAGCTGAAAAGGCAGGTCATTGGGTCTGTTTACTGAAAGGACTGACCCCTGCCCTCACCAGAAGTCTGAGCAGGTGAACTCCCTGTTCTAGGCCTAAAAGAACCTTGAGCTCTGCCCCTACCACGTCTAGACCTACCCCTAGACTGGGAATCATAAGCAGGATATGTCCACCCCTTAGCAGGCCAATTTCTACTAAACTTTGGTGGCTGCACCTGCAAAAAATCTTTAACAGTTTGCATAGACTTAGCTTTGTCCTCCATTTTCTTTAAAACTGCTTCCACAGGCGAACCAAACAACACATCAGACTGTAAAGGAGCATCCAAAATCCTTGTCTTAACATGCTCAGCTAAATTCTGATCCCTCAACCAGGCATGCCTGCGAAGAACAGAACTAGTGGCAGCCACCCTCGAGGAGGCCTGTACAGCATCAAAACCACATTGCAAAGAATGCTTACCCACTTGTTCAGACACATGAACCAAATCCAGCAACTCTTTACACTCAATACCTTCCGCCAAAGCATCCACCTTAGATTTCAATTGTGAAAGGAGATAATTTTGATATTTTAGCATGTGAAACTGACAATTCAACGCTCTCATGGCTAGAGTGGAAGAAGTATACACTTTCTTTCCCCACCTATCCAAAGCCCTTGCCTCTTTATCAGTGGGAACAGGATTTTTAACCACAGAGGCCTTAACACCTTTAGGCCCCTGAGAAACAGTTTCTGGATCCGCCCTAGGACTCTTAAACAAATACTTATGAGCTTCGGGCACCCTATAGTACCTATCAGGTTTAACAGGAGCAGGAGGCAAAGAATCAGGGTTCAGGGAAGCCTCTGCAAAAACATCTTCCACCACATTCAACACAGGAGGTATAGCTAAGGGCCTATGCTGGGGTAAAAACAAGAATTCCCTAAGCCTTTTCCTGGAATCAGAGTAATCCTGGCATTCCCATTTAAAGTGCTCCCTCATGGAATGCAGAGTCTCTGAAAATGAGAAATCCTCAGGAGGAGAAGCTGTAGGAGTGGAATCATCCACATCAGAATCAGAAAAAGGAGGATACTCCTGCAAATCTTCCGCAGAAGACTCAGAAGCCTCTGAACACTGTTCAAAACTATCAAACTCCAGTTCCACCCTAGGCCTCTTATCAGGAGGGGGCATAGAACCTCTAATCATAGTAATCAAATCTTCTGCCATTTTAAGCATATGTTTCTTAGGTACAGAACCCGAAATGCTAGGAGAAGCCCCCACTGAAGCTGAACTTGGCCTACCTCTCAAAGAAGATTTGGCAACAGAAGGAGAGGCTCTAACTACCTTGGGAAGAGAGGGAAGAACAGTTACCTGAGAAGCCCCCTCAGCCTGGCCTACCTCCTGAGAAGGCACATCCTGTAACAGTAAAGTTTCTGCCTGAGACTCCATAGAAACTCCTGGCAAAACCTCTGGCTCCACTGAGCCTTCTAAAGAACCGACGTCCGGGACTGCCGGTTCATCAACCCTAGGCTTCGCTGTTTTGTCCTTGCGCTTCTTGGACGAAGCGGGCGTCGGAGTATCCGACGGCATTTTATAATTGCAACGCTTCCCAAACACTAACCTGGCACAGTCTAACCTCTTAATAGTGCGTTTGTTAAACCTAGCACAAGAGCGGCATCCAACAACGTCGTGCTCAGGCCCTAAACAAGGTATACACAAGGTATGGTAATCCCTATGAGGTATCTGTTTCCCACAAGAAATACAGTTATTCACTTTTTCTGACATCCGGTTAAATACTGAGGCAAGAAAAAACCAAAATGTTCCCCAACGGGGTACTTAGCCAACTGTGATTCGGTCTGAAACTCCGGTTTCGGGAATATTTCAGAACGCCAACCTGCACTCGCAAAACTGCTTCTGCATCGGACCATGCGGCAAAAAAGACTGAGGATATGACGTCGGTCATGCGCATTAGTACCCTGACGTACTGACGTCAGTCTAATGCGCCCTGACCGACGTCAGCCATATACTCTGGTATTCGGGCCGACTGGACAGCGGACTACCCAATAGTAAGGACTGCAGCAATGTAGAACGAAGAACATCTCCCAATGTACCACCCCTTTAGAGAAAAAAAGAAGCCTTAGAAATTGAAAAGCTGCTGACAAAGAGTCATCGAAATAGCCCTGGCAAATCCTCAAGGGTTTGGAGCTTGATATTCTTTTTGGTGCCAAAGAAAGGTGGAGACCTCAGACCTATCTTGGACCTAAGCCACTTGAACCAGTTTGTCAAACACTTGAAGTTCAAACAGGTCATGTTTCAGTCCATTCTCCCTCTATTGTGAAAAGACAATTGGATGTGCTCGATAAATCTTCAGGATGCTTACTAAAATACCTTCACTTCTGGCTGGGGTCGAGTCACTTTCAGTTTAGAACCCTGCTCTTTGGTGTCATCACAGTCCCCAGGGTGTTCCCCAAGTGTATGGCAATGGTTGCAGCTCACCTGAGATTGTTTGGATTCTGGATGTTCCCTTACATGAACGACTGGCTCTTCACTGCTCCCACCAAGCATCTTTGGACTTGCACCAGGGACTACCTGCTCCACCTGTGTTTCAATCTGGGCATCACAGTCAACTACAAAAATAATCTCATCTCTCTCCTACCCTAGTCCTGAGTTCATAGGTGCTCACCTGGATACAGTTTCCCATATAGGAAGACTACCTCATTCCAGACAGTCCTTGTTGCAGCATCAGGCAGTACATCTTTTGTATCTTCATTCATCCATAGCCTTAGAAATTGAAAAGCTGCTGACAAAGAGTCATCCAAATAGCCCTGGTAAATCCTCAAGGGTTCGGAGCTTGATATTCTTTTTGGTGCCAAAGAAAGGTGGAGACCTCAGACCTATCTTGGACCTAAGCCACTTGAACCAGTTTGTCAAACACTTGAAGTTCAAACAGGTCATGTTTCAGTCCATTCTCCCTCTATTGTGAAAAGACAATTGGATGTGCTCGATAAATCTTCAGGATGCTTACTAAAATACCTTCACTTCTGGCTGGGGTCGAGTCACTTTCAGTTTAGAACCCTGCTCTTTGGTGTCATCACAGTCCCCAGGGTGTTCCCCAAGTGTATGGCAATGGTTGCAGCTCATCTGAGATTGTTTGTATTCTGGATGTTCCCTTACATGAACGACTGGCTCTTCACTGCTCCCACCAAGCATCTTTGGACTTGCACCAGGGACTACCTGCTCCACCTGTGTTTCAATCTGGGCATCACAGTCAACTACAAAAAATCTCATCTCTCTCCTACCCTAGTCCTGAGTTCAGAGGTGCTCACCTGGATACAGTTTCCCAAATATGAAGACTACCTCTTTCCAGACAGTCCTTGTTGCAGCATCAGGCAGTACATCTTTTGTATCTTCATTCATCCACAGCCAAGTTGGTTCTTCAGTTTCTCGGTTTTATGTCATTGCCACAATTTTATATGAGGGTACTGCAGTGAACAGTGGCAGTCCAATGGTCAATAAATTGACACACCATGAACATTCCCATTTGAATCACCAGGATTTGCAAGGAGCATGTAAATTGGTGAATTTGCATGCCAGACTTCTCAGGGGTGTCCCTTTGTTCTACCCTTACCCAAGGCCACAATGACCATGAACGCTTCCCAGCTGGGGTGGGGGCTCTGCTTGGGATGGACAGATCAAGGCATGTGGTCCCCATTAGAGGCCATCCTTCACATCAGTTTCCTAGAGATGAGGACAGCCCTCCTAGCATTGCATGCCTTTCAGAATGTTCTCCCTCTGGAGCTGATTGCCCTACAGAGAGGGAGAGAGAGAGAGAGAGAGAGAGAGACAACATCCCAGTAGTCTGGTACATCAACAAATAAGGGGTAACCTGCTCTTATCCCTTGTGTCAAGAGGCAGTGAGAATGTGACTGTGGGTAAAGTCTTATAGCTGCTTTCCGTTACCAGTGCACATTCTGGGGAAGTCCCAGTGTTTTAGCAAACAGACTGAGCAGATCTATTCTATTGCCTCATGTGTAGTCTTGATCCTGCAGTGCCAAAGCAGATATTTCATCAGTGGGGTCGGCCATGTTGCAGTCTCTTTGCTTCTCCCCATAACATCAGATGCTGCAGGTATTTTACCCTGATCCAACCAGAGGAGGAGTCACTGAGAGAGGCTCTGATTCATAACTGCTCCCCAGTCTTTTTTATGCTTAGCCTCCTACTCCCCTTATCTCAAAGTTTCTCCAGAAAGCATGTCAACACAAGAGCAAGTTGATCCTTATTGCCCCAGTCTAGCCTCAGCAAGTGTAGTTTCCCTTCCTTTTGCCTTACCTGATACGCCTTCTTTGTGTTCTGGATCTCTTTCCAGATCTTCTGTCTCACTTGTCTGAGCTACCTCATCCAGACTTACAAGCCCTCAAGCTAACTGCATGGTTTCTTCACTTCCATTGATGGCTAGACAGTCCAAGCTTTTCTCTTCCTACATCTTGCACATCCTTACATCTTCCCAGAAAGATTCTACTGGAAAGGTATATAACAGCAAATGGAAAAGGTTCTCTGTTTGGGTCCATGAGAGACACCTGGATCCTTTTTCAGTGCCCATTTCAGTTGTCCTAGATTTTCTTGCCTCAGTTTTCCATAGCAGAACAAGTTAATCTATAGTCAACCAGTGACTGCAAGGAGTGATGATGTTTTCTTATCTGGGTGACTAGCTCCTGACCGGTCCTGCACAGAACAGTCAGATATCCTTGAAGGAGTCCTTTCCAGTCTTTGAAAATAAAATGGTAATCCTCAGAAGGAGCCCTCTCAGTTGCTCCCATATCATTAGGTGCATGCTGGATTTTCTATCCTGCAAGACTCAGCTTTCTTTAGACAGGATTGTCATCTTATAGAACTTCATGCTTCAGATCATTCAGGTTCATTTAGTCCCCACTGCACTAAATGTAAAATCACTAGGATATATGGCAGCAGCTGTTTACATGGTTCTGCATGATAGATTCCATTTGAGATTTTTAGTGGACCATAACCATAAAAGTTCAGTGATCTTAGCTTAATAGTGGGAATAGGTAAAGAGTGGAGGAGGGTTAGGAAGAGAGGAGGAGGGCTAGGAAAATAGATTTTTGAGTTGAATGGAGAGGGCAAGGGTAGAATGTATGGAGGATAAGATGAGTTGGCAGGGAGAGAGAGGTGAAAAGGTGTAATTATGATGTTATGTAGTCCAATCTCGCCTAAATTCTTACCCGTGGGTTCGGAGCCGAATATCGGTTCCGAATCGGCCAAACTTTTCTAGCTCAAAGTCTTGTATTGGCTGGGCTAAGCAGGTATCCCATGCTGCACTGCTCCATATCCCCAGATCTCGTTTGCCGCTCGTGTAGCTCGGATGTGATCTCGCTCTTGGCTGTGGCTAAGTACCCTTTTTTCTTGTTATTCTGAGAAAACTTGTTACAAACAAAAAGCTATTTTAATAGCTATTTCTAATTGGTGTTGTGTTGGTATTTCTGTAGTGTGATTGTGGTTTGTGGTATCCCACTAACTGTTCTATCGGGCTAGGCCGTTTTAGTTAGAGGACCTAGTCCTCCCCTCTTGTCCTGTGTTGTTTCTCTTCTAAAACCGTTTGAGTTAGAGGTTTTAGTGTCTGTTTCCCTTCTGTGTGCGTGGTTAAAAAAAAACGTTTTAGTTAGAGGTTTTTAGCCCTAGTCGTCTCAGTGTGTGTCCCTTCTGAGGATTGTGTGTGTGTGTTGTGTAAAAACTTGTTCCTGCGCTTAGTGGTGTTTTGCGTGTCTGTGTCGTTTTTTTGTCAGACAGTGACTTATTCATTGTTGTGGTATTTGTGATTACTTGTTTAAAATATGTCCAAAGATTCCAAGGAGCACAAACCTTCGGGTTTTAAAAAGTGCTCTAAGTGTGGTTACAAGATGTCCATCACCAATGGACATTCTGTTTGCATTTATTGCCTGGGAGCAATCCATCTGAAGGAGTCCTGCAGCTTCTGCCATGCTTTTAGTCCCAGGGTGCTTCAAGAAAGAAAGAATAAGCTAATTCTAAAGGGACTCTTGAAACCCTCATTCAAGGAGGCCATGGATTCTGCTTCCAGTTCTAAATCGAAATTCTCAAAGTCAAAAAAGAGATCTCCAGCTCCTTCAGTTTAATCGGAGCCACCGGAGAAAGTCACAAAACTTGCTTCGACCTCCTCGGCTCCATTGTCCTCGGGGCCGCAGGAAGTGTCGGTGTTGATGGAACCGGCGTCGGCTCCAATTATACTGGAACCTCCTCGGAGCCGATCGCCCAGTGTTAGACCAGTGTCACCTGAGAGGAGATCTCGATCTCCCTCCCTGTCCTCCAAATCCTCCAGGACTCTTTCAGATGTGGATGTCGATAGGGTGGTGCAGAGGCTCCTCCAGTCACCGTTTTTTGGCAAAATTGTTTTCGGCTCCATCCCAGTCGGCTCCGGAGCCCATCCCGATACCTTCTTCGATCATTCCTCCTCCGAGCGCATCTCTGTCTTCGGAGCATTAATGTTCTGCTCCATGTGATGTTCCTAGGTCAGTTCCGATGGCTTGGCTCCGACCCCGTCGGCACCATCCATGGGGTTTGGGACTCGGGATTCTTCAGTCAGGCCCGAGGGGGACACCTCGGGACACATTTTGGTTCCTAGTCTCCCGCTCGGTGCCCCGGCTCGAGGAACCCTGACTCCTGTCATGGTCTCCGAGGCTGGCCGGTCCTCGAACTCGGGGGGGGGGGGCTGTCTTTGAGGCCATGCGGACTGCGCTGGCCTGATCATCAGCTACATCCTGTGGGTCAGTCATTCTGTCCCCTACCATTCCGGTGAGAGCCTCTGATCACCGTCTATCTGTAGACAGAGGAGCCCCAAGGCCTAGGGATACCCCCACGAGTGGTCCCCAAGTTTCTGAGGGCCCTTCAGAGTTCTTGCCTGAGGAGCCCCCTAGAAAGAAAACGTGCAAGAGGAAGCACATAGACTCCCAGGATGAGTCTCTCACCTCAGATACTGACCTCGAAGAATCGGAGGGGTCCCCCAAGTCATCCTCTGATGATGTTTCTTTCTCTGACATCCTGGAGATATTGAAACAAAGAGGTGACTGGCCATCCAAAGCCCCCTCCGAGGAGGAGTCTGTCTTCCTAAAGGCCTTTGGTGCTCAGCCCTCCACCTCCTGGGCATCCCCACCCTTCGACGAGCTCCTGGATTTAATTTGTCGGAGGATGTGGGAGAACCCTGATTATGTGGAACCCGTACCCAGAGACCCAATAAATTTCTTTCTGCTCCCCCGGGTAAGGAGTTTTTGTCCAAAGGAGTCCCTGTGGATGCCATGGTGGTGGCGGCGGCCACTCAGAAGGATGTAGCAGAGACTTCTTCCACCGTCCATCCTCCTAACAAGGAGTCTAGGACCATGGACCGGTACTGGAAGCGTACCCTCTCGTCAACAACCTTTACCTTACGGTTGCTGAACTACCTGTCTCATTTTACTCAGCTCCAGAGAGATCTCCTCAAGGAGTTAGGAGATACTCTTGCGGGTAGCGTGCCTGAGGTGGTGGCCAGACGGTTAACGCCCAGGTGTCTACCCTCAATTCCATCGTTAACTCCTCCATGTGGCTCATTTCATATGCAGCCGAGGGAGCAAGTAGGGCAGCAAGCTCAGGAGTCACCCTTAGAAGGCAAGCCTGGCTGCGCCTTTGTCATTTCGTGGAGGCCTTCAAGACTTCTTTCATTGACATCCCCTTTGATGGTTCTTCTTTGTTCAGAACCAAAGTGAAAGACACCCTCACCAGGTGTGAGCAAGAGGGAAAGACCCTGTCTGCTGTAGGGGTCCGTTTTTCCCTTCCCTCTAGGCCTTACCCCAAGGCCCAGCGGGGTTGGAAGATGTGGTTCAAAAAATCACAGAGGTTTTTTCCTGGTGCGCAAGGTGAGTCCCCCTCCAGAGGCAGAGGAGGGGGAGGTTATTCAGGGAGATGCTGCCCTAGAGGCAGAGGGGGCCCTGCAATTCTGGAGACCGCGATTCCTTTTGTGGCTCTCCCTACCGCCAAAAAGAACAGGGAACCTGAGACCCATATTAGATCTCAGCCAGCTGAACAACTATGTACAAATGTCCAAGTTCCGTATGGTCACACTACAATCGAATCTCCCATTGTTGGGAGAAGAAGTATGGATGTGCTCCATTGACCTCAAGGATGCTTACTACCATGTCAAAATGGACAGGGCATCCAGGAGTCAACTATGCTTCCGGCTGGGAGCCAGTCATTTCCAGTTTCGAGCCCTGCCCTTTGGTCTCACCACAGCTCCCCAGGGTGTTCACCAAGTGTATGGCGGTGGTGACAGCTCACTTGAGATGTCTAGGATTCCAAGTGTTTCCGTATCTGGACGACTGGCTCCTTACCACCCCCACCAGGCATCTACTAATCCAAACCAGGGACACTACCATCACTCTCTGTCAACAGTTGGGCATAACACTGAACTGGGAAAAATCTGCCTTGTTGCCCTCACAGCGTGTCATTTTTATAGGTGCAGAGTTAGACACCATTCAAATGCGAGCCTTTCTACTGCAGGAAAGAATCAGAGTCTTACAGCAACTGGTGCACGCCCTGCTTCCCCTGAGGAAAGCAAAGGCAAGATTGGTTCTTCAACTCCTGGGGACTATGGCAGCAACAATTATGTTGGTCCCTCTAGCGAGATTGCACATGAGGCTCCTTCAATAGCTCCTCTTTGCTCAATGGTCTCTCCAAAAACTTTCACTTTCCCACCCTATTTTGCTCACGGATAGATGCAAACAGGATCTCAGTTGGTGGCTTTGCATCATCAATCTGGACAGGGGAAAACCATTCGTTCCACCAGCCCCGGTTGCCACAGTGACCACGGACGCCTCCCAGATGGGGGGGGGGGGCATTATCTCTGCAGGACAGTCCAAAGCACGTGGCAAGATCACGAGATACATCTGCATATCAACGTTCTAGAGATGAGGGTGGTGCTACTTGTGTTGCAGGCACTTCAGAGCTTTCTATCTCTAGGGACTATTGCAATACACTCGGACAACATGTTAGTGTTGTGGTATCTGAACAAGCAGGGGGAACCAGATCATATCCCCTGTACAGAGAGGCCATGCTAGTGTGGCAGTGGGCAGTATCTTCCCAACGGTTTCTGGTGGCAACGCACACTCCGGGGAAATCCAACGTGATAGCGGACAGGCTAAGCAGAGCTATGCTGATGCATTACGAGTGGTCCCTGAATCGTCTAGTTGCAGAACGAATCTTCAGCACATGGGGTCAGCCTTGCTGCAACCTTTTTGCCAGCCCCCTTAATGCCAAATGCAGCAGCTACTTCACGCTGATCCCCCCACAGGGGGAGTCATCCAGGGATGCTCTAGTTCATGATTGGCCCTCCGGTCTGCTTTATGCTTTCCCTCCGTTTCCCTTGCTATCAAAAGTGATTCCGAAAGAGCAATCCTTGGGAAGCAGAATGATTCTGATTGCTCCACACTGGCCTCGTCAAGTCTGGTTCCCCTTTCTCCACCCCTACATTGTGGACACACCTTGGATTCTGGACCCACAACCAGATTTACTGACACACATGTCGGGACAGTTCCACCCCTCTCTGCGGACCCCCCCGGTTGACAGCCTGGCTACTCCACTTCCGTCGTTAGTTAGGCTTCATCACTTTTCACCTGAGGTAGTTCATATTTTATCTTCCTCTCATAAGCCCTCTACTAGGAAGATTTATTCTAGCAAATGGAAGAGGTTTTCTATTTGGGCTCATACCCAAGGAATTGACCCTTACACAGCCCCAGTTGCTTCAGTCTTGGAGTTTTTGTCTATGCTTTTCCATCAGGGCTCAGCGTCAGCTACCATTAAAGTTCAATTGGCAGCGATTTCTAACATTCGTGTTGCTAATGAGCCTAGTCTGATGGCTCACAGACTCTGTAAGGCTTTCCTGAAGGGCACTCTGTTAGTCCGTCCTCCGGTCTCAGAACCTATCATGCCCTGGGATCTAAATTTTGTCCTGCAAGCCCTTACTTCACCACCCTTCGAGCCTGCAGCTACCTGCGACTTAAAATTCTTGACCTGGAAAACTGCCTTTTTAATAGCCATCACTTCAGCCAGGCGAGTTTCAGAAATTCAAGCCCTTTCTGTCAAACCTCCATACTTGATCTTTCATAAGGACAGGGTGTCACTTAGACCAAACCCTTCCTTTCTTCCTAAAATGGCGTCCATATCTAATCTTAATCAATCTATTGAGTTGCCAGTATTTTTTCCCCATTTTTCAAACAAGGCAGAATTTAAATTTCATCAATTGGATGTACACAGACAGTTACGTTTCTAACTGCACCGAACTAAAGATCTCCGAAAATCTGATCAACTATTTGTCTCCTTTTCGGAAAACAAAATTGGGTCCCCTGTCTCCAAAATCACCCTATCCAGATGGATTTCCAGTTGCATCTCTTTCGCTTATTCTGCAGGAGGTAAAGACCTACCATTTCTGGTCAAGGCTCACTCTACTTGGGCTGTATCTACATCTACAGCCTATCAAGCCAGATTGTCTATGGATGATATTTGTGTGGCAGCTACTTGGGCTTCTCCTCACACATTTGTTACTCATTACAAGTTGGACGTGGTATCTAGGGGCAGGTCTTCATTTGGTTCCACAGTACTCAGGAGTATCTTCCTATGAGCCTCCCAGGATGTAGGTGCTAGGGACGCTGTCCCACGGGTAAGAATGTAGGCAAGATTGGACTACATAACATCAAGAAGTTATGTACTCACCATAACGTTCGATGTATGTAGTCCATCTCGCCTCACATTCTTACTTACCCTCCCACCTTCCCCCTTCCTGAAGGATCTGGAGGTTAGGTCTGATTTACAGAGTTCCCTTCACTTTTAGCTTATTCTTCTTTACCTGGATGTTGTTATGCATAGGGTATGAATGAGTGTTTGCAGCAAACTAGATCTGGGGATATGGAGCAGTGCAGCATGGGATACCTGCTTAGCCCGGCCAATAGAAGACTTTGAGCTAGAAAAGTTTGGTCAAGTCGGAGCCGATATTCGGCTCTGAACCCACGGGTAAGAATGTGAGGCGAGATGGACTACATACATCGAACGTTATGGTGAGTACATAACTTCTTGTTTTACACTGGATCTTCTGTTAAGGTGAACCTAGCAACAATTTCTAACTTTACTCAGGGTTCTAACAATGTAAGGCCTTTCTTAAGTGGCTGGATAAGAAATATACTTCTGTGAAAGATCCTGTTCCCACCCCTACCCCCCTTTACACTTACACTGTGGTTTGGCCAAGTTGACTGCTCCCTGTTTTGAACTGGTTGCTGTGGGAGAATTCAGATATGTTTCCTGGAAATCTTGTTTTCTTGTGATTGCTTCTTCTACCATAAGACTGCCTGAATTACATGCTGTATGTATTAATCCTCCATACTTAATTTTCCATAAGGATGGTGTATCCTTGCAAACTAATCCATTATTTGTGTCCAGAGAAACCATTGAGAATGACCTCAGACAGTCTGTTAATTAGTTTGTATTCTTTGCCAACCAGAGCCATAGTTGGTTTGTTTGGCAACCAGTGCTGCTAGGTTGAGGAGCCAAAAATAAAAATTCTGATGCTTCTTCCTTTTCTCCTGAGGAGGAACACCAGGTCCTCAATGCTGTCATGCTCTACTTCCTGCCCTCATGCTCCCTGGAACTTTGTTGCCAACTATTCTAACAGAGGTGAGTATTTCTTGAATTGTATTGGTATGCATATTTCACTTTTTATCGGGAAAGAACCACATATCTCAGAAGAGATTCACATTTAGTGTTCTTCATTAGATTACTTTTGCAGTATTCCAGTACTGATGGGTTATCTCGCTGAAGTAACCTGAAGTCTGGCCAGTGTACCAAACTCAGACATTTTCTGTACACTTGTATGTTCAGCATGAGACCTAAACCTGTGGACTTAGGGGGTACATAAGCAAATGTAGGAGCGTAAGATCCTCAGTTTATCTTGACGCTAGCTCAAGTGAGGGATCATTGCTCCCATCGGTCTGTTCACTGCATTGTTGTTAGCTGCTACTATTGCTTACACTTATTCATATAGGTGCCCCATTGGGAAATGTTTTTTTTTCCCTTTATTTTTCTCTAAAAGATTTGTTAATGTCATCTAAGAGAGGGAAGTGTTACTGTGGTAGGAAGATACTTTATAAGGACCTCCGGTGTTTATTTTATCTAGGAGCTGAACATGATTACAAATACTGTCAGATTTGCCAATCATCTGTTCCTAAAATCCTCTGTATTTGACTTTTTTCTTTAAATACTTAGAGACCTGACATCTGAAGTGCCTCATGCAAACCAAAATAGCAGAACCCTAGGCCTCAGACGTCCCACTTACACCTAAAAAGAAGTTAAAGAAAACTAGGCCTGAGTTTTTTTCTGCCTAGTCTGATCCAGACGCACTCAATGAAATGCTGCATTAATCCACTGTACGTCTGACTCTGTTTCTTAGACATTTGCTACGGCAATCCTGCAAGAGGCCGGTGTGGTGCCTGACTCTCACACGTCCAATTAGACTGCTCATACCAGAATTGTTGGGAAGGGGGAACTGAGGGTGATCATTTAGAGGGATCAGAGGACATTCCTCAGATCCTTTTTAGGGAAGAGGTGCCTTGCTGTTCGATCTTGGTCTGTCAGGGTTCTGGCCCACCATGCTTCATGAGTGCTGGCATCACCACAAAAAAATGTTTCTCCACTCAGATATCTCAAGAAAAGCAATTGGTTGAATTCTCACAGAGCCTATAGAAGGCCGTTTTGTATTTGAAATCCCCATTCATTTCTGCTGCTTCACTGTCCCACCCCCACTCGGACGTGACAACATGAGTCTTCATCTGAGGAGGAGGAATCTGATTCAAATGAAGACTCTTTGGTGTGCTCTTCACAAATCCTTTGTCTTGGTCAGTTTGCTTCTGATGATGAGGTCACCGTGTCCCTTGTCTCTCCCACTGAGAAAATTTCTATTGGGGGAAATTATAATTAAAATTATACAGTATTTTGAGTGGGAATCTGAACAGGTGATTGATGGACAAAAACAAAAAATACTATAATTTTGCTGGAGGTAAGGGTTCCTAATCCTTTTCCTGTTCCTCTAGTCTTGGGGGCCTTCCTTGATGCTGCATCCACTTGTAATTCCAAAATTACCAGTCTCCAGCTCCCAAGAAGCCTAAGATTTATGAGGTACCTGAGGACTTAAAAACGTGGCTGATCCTTCTGTTTTCTCTGTTTCCACAAATAAACCTACTAAACGTTTACCAGCAGTTAATGTTTTGCTGTCTGACAGAGAGAGAGAGAGAGAGAGAGTGAGAGAGAGAGAGAGAGCAGGGCCATGTCCTGGTATAAATTAAACTCAGATGACAAAATACCTTTTGTCCATTTCAGGGGACTTAAATAATGCCATGGCTAACCTTGAAGATTCTGACACTAAGCAACAAGTGATTTCTATCCTTGGACAAGAACACTATTTGCACGACATTACATTAAATGCTGTTGTGATGCTGCAGAAGCTTCGTCCAGGGCTGCTGCTACTACTGGATCTATTATTAGACGATTTGCTTGGCTTTGCCCCTATCTAAGCTTGTTTCCCACCTTTCCTGTAACTAGTGTAGTCCAGATACAGATTTGCTGTATCCAGGACTGTTTTGTAAGTTTCTGAGTCCCCCAGACCTTTCTGTGTTTGAGGGAAGCCTTCTAGCTTATCAGTGGGAGTGGTAAGCACAAGGTAGCCTATCTGCCCCAAGAGGAGTGGTTTCTGGCCCAGAAATTGTAGTTTATTGGCCGTTTGGGCAGTTTTTCCATCCCTATCAATTTTCTGGTTTAAAAGCCCTTGTTTGCACGCGTGTGTGCACCACGCATCAGCATTCAGCTGATGTAAACTACTACTGGTGCCAGAAAGTCTGCTCTTTGATTTTTTACTTAAAACGTGCTTGTTCTTTTGCTTCTTGCAGTTCAATTAGTTTAATCGACTAGCACTTTAACAGGCTTTAGTAGTATTTATTGTAGGTGCTATCAGCACTAGCTGTTCCTCCGCAGTAACAGCACCAGTACTTATTAGTCATGACCACCCCTCCTGGTATGATTCTAGGCAATTTCCTGTGCTTTCTCCTGCTAGCTTGGTGCACTTGGGCATTCTGAGACAGTGTAGCAACTGTCTCGTACACAGACAACCCTCTCCTCTTACCTCCCATCACTCATACATGTGAGATATCCACTTATATCACTAAACTGGAAGCAGTGCACTCTCCAGCCAAGACCGGATTAGCTGGTCAAGAGGAGAAGGTCAACACTTGCAGCTCACTACATGGAACACACAGCCCTCCAAAACAAAAAACATCACAACTCACACATAGAAACACAAACCGTACAACCTCCTTTGCGGAGGCTCTCAATAAAAATGTACCCAAACAACAGAGACCCCTGAGACAGAAACGCACTCCACCACCACAACATAACACCAACCTCAGAACACATAGCTCACCACCACAGTGTGCCCCTCAACCTAAGCCACTAAGGCTGAACACTTTGCCCAATGTACTAATCATAGGAGATTCAATTGTGATACACACTGACATCCCACTCATTAGGATGAACAAGGAGAAGATGACAGTCAGTTGTCTATCAGGTGCCAGGATCTGCCACATAACACATGCACTCAGGTCACTCCACAACAGATACAAATATGACTCAGTCATTGTCCATGTGGGTGTGAATGACCTGAGATGTACCTCCCTGGACTACATGAAAAGAGATGTGATGGAACTCTCAGATTATGTGGCCCAGGGAGGTATGACCCTAGCCCTGAACAGTATTCTACCGTCACCCAGAATTATACCATAGTACGAGCAGAAAATGATTGACTTCAACAATTGGCTAAGTTTGAGGTGTCATTCTAAGGGGATCCAGTATCTGTCTGACTGGAATGACATGATCAACAGACCTTGATGCTTTGCCAGAGACAGCCTGTTTCTGTCACCCCTGGGATTCCGGCTGCTGGCTAAGGCTCTTACCACCCCTATAGTGCCTTTTTTAGGCAGTGTTCCAAAGACCAAATTTCCACCGTAACATCTACAAAGAAATGCAATATGAGGCTCATGCTGCTCAATGCTATAAGTCTAAATCTCAAGATGCACTTGTTCAATGGTCTCCTCAAAATGGAAAATGTCAACTTCTGTGCTGTAACAGAGACCTGGTTTAAAGAGGCAGAAGGCACCCCTGCACTACCAGGCTACAACTCATTCCATACCTTTCGGCCCTAGAATACGGCAGGAAGCTCCAAAGGCAGTGGTGACTCCATATTCATAAAGGATACACACACTTCTAGACTAGTAGCCCAGCATAATGCATCAGAGATACTTCAGCCTGTTACAGAACCCCAACCATGTCCCTAGATTTTCACTCCAACTTCCTAATACCTTGGAATCTATCAAGGTCCAGCCCAGTACTCTCATACTGGGTGACTTCAGCTACCCTTCAACACTTCCTGGAATTTATCAATTCCAGTTCCCAAGACTAGCTCATTCTGACCCCCACTAGAGGAAGCAGCATCCTCAACCTGGTTATCACCAACATGAGAGACCATTGCTCCACATCAATAGTCAACTCCTCCCTGGTTAAATCTGACCGCAAACTGATCACCATGGAAATCTCCATCTCACCTACACCCCCCGCTAAGGTGACCACCCTGGAAAACTTCTCCAAAGCTGATTTTGGGCTCCTAAAAACAGAGGTGGTTAACTTCTCGGCACCCATGCCAGTGGAAAATAGCTGCATGACTGCCGAATCATACACCAATGCACTGTACGAGCACGTACACAAATGCATGGATCTTGTCATACCAAATAGAACCAAAACGCTCTCCTCCAAAAAACGGAAGCCAATCTGGTGGTCCCCAGCCATTAGTAAACTCTACAAGAGAAGGAAGAAACTGTTGCAAAAAAAAAAAATGAAGTCACAAGACTGGAAAAACTCCCTTTTCAGACTCAACAAAAATTTGAGATCACTTATCAAATCCTCTAAAGTCAGCTATGAAGGCGAATTGCAGCTGACACCAAAAACAACCACAAAGCCTTCTATAGCCATATCAAGAACCTCCAAGGCAACACCCAGATTTGCTTTGAGTTATTGCACAATGGTACCGCCTATACTGAGCCAACAGATACAGCCAACATACTGGCCGACAGATTCAGTGCCAACTTTACCCCTGCCTCCCCCCCAAAGGCCCTATCACAATACCAGAAGGAAGCCTGGTACCCCCCCCATTTCTGCAGCACAGGTAAAAGCTGCATTGTCCAAAGCCAAGAATACAGCATCCATGGGAACTGATAATATCCCTGGCTTTAACCCACACGAGCTACAAAATGAACTGGCACCGCACCTGTGTGCCCTGTTCAGTCACAGCCTTACCTCAGGCTTTGTCCCTAATGAATGGCAGACTGCTACAGTCATCCCTCTCCATAAAGGGGGAGCAACTACAGACCATGGAAACTATCGCCCCATTAGCCTGACGAGTCTAGCATCCAAAGCTATGGAGTGCATCATCATGGACCTGCTCAACAATGATATAGGCAATCTCCAAACTCTTGACCTCACACAGTTTGGCATTGTCAAGGGGAGATCTTGCCTGCTGAACCTGGTTGACTTCTTCGAGGCAGTCACCAAGGCTGTGGATGAGGGTAAGGCTGTGCATACAGCCTGCCTCGACCTGGACAAGGTCTTTGATACCATTCCCCACTTGGGTATCATTGGTAAACTCACCAAACTAGGCATCAGTCCTTATATCACTAGCAAATTGGCTCACAGACAGGACCTACAGAGTGAAAATTGTGGATTCCAAGTCAGTCCGTTGTCCAGTCATGAGTGGAGTCCCACAGGGCGTGGTCTTGGGCCCTCTCCTGTTTGACATGTACTTCTCAGAAGTCCAGGCCAACACAGAGGGATTCTGGCTGACCAAGTTCACTGATGACTGCAAGCTAGGAGTCATTATCAACTCCCCAGGTGATGCAGACATCCTACAAAAGGGCCTCTCTGAGACCAATGACTGGTGTCGGAACCATGGCCTTAAGCTTAACTCCAAAAAATGCGTTATCATTCCCTTTGGAAAAAACTCAGTTCCCATGAATTGCCGCATCGATGGGAGCCCACCAAACACTGAAGGGGCCATAAGAGATCTGGCCACCCAGATAACAGCCGCCTCACCTTCGACCACCACATTGCCACTGTGATCAGAAAGTCCTTCTACATGGCATATCTTTTAACCAAAGGTTTTGCATCCAGAAAGAAAGAGGTCATTATCCCTCTCTACTCATCCCTCATTAGACCAGTCATCGAATATAACACCCTGTTTGGCATATACCTGACCAGACACCTACAACAACTGGAGAGGCAACAAAAGTACATCACAAAAAGGATCCTAGGCCTTAAACACATGTCCTACATGGACAGACTCAAGAAACTTCAGCTGTTCTCAGTCTCTTATCGTCTACTTAGAGGTGATCTCTGTTTGACTTACAAAGCCATGTCAGATCCAGCCATACTTGAAATGCTATACCTAAAGAAATCCCAATCCCCACACGGTCCAGAGATCACAACCTCACTACCACAATCAACAGAACATGCTGGAGGGACAAGTTCATCTCCCAAAGACTGCCCATACTCTGGAATAAGCTTCCCATTCATGTCAAGCAGAGCACCTCGCTGACCCTCTTCTATAGAAATCTTGACGAGTGGATGGGTAACTGAAAGTTCATCCCAGGGATCACTCCAGTTGCCGTACTGGATAGATGCACTGTGAACTAACATTGGGTGGCACGGTGCTAGGGCAATTATTTTGTATTAGGCTTGTAAAGGCTCCAGAGCCATTGGTCCAGTACACACCTTTGAACCTATCCCCCTCTGAGGCTGTTAAGACCAAGCTGATATATTCACCCTTCACATGGAACTCTTATTTGGACCTTCTGCAACTGAACTTTTCAAGACCTTGCAAGAGAAAGGTAAAATTATGCATGGCTTTAAACAGATTTTTATCATATCACTACCTAGGTATCAAAGAAATTACTCTACTAAGCCCATTTCCTTTGTCAGTTGGGATCAGTAGCCATCTAGAAGGACAGGAAACAGCTGAATAAAGGATTTCATGACAACCCTACCATAGATTTCAAATCTGGAAAAATCATCTTTTTCAGACAAGTCAAGCACTGCCTGACTATGTGTTGCCACCCCTCCCTCCTCAGTCCAGGAATTCCCTTGCCAAAAAGACTAGCTTTGTTCCTTCCAGCCTGGGAATTCATTCCTACAGACAAGTGTGTGTTATCTACCATTCAACATAGTTATAAGATGACTCGGAGGGAATTTCCATCATTGAGGGGAATACTCACTCCCCCTCCAGTCAAGTTTAACTCCTTCCATCCATCTTACAGGGCTTCCTCAACCTGGGCACCATAGAACCTGCCTTACCAGCACCTAGGAAAATACTTTTATTCAGGATGTTGCCCCCCCCCCCCCCCCCCAAAAAAAGAAGGCACTTGGAGGCCCATTCTGGACTTAACCCGTCTGATCAACTTTCTGGTCTTACCGTATAGGTTCATAGGTGCTTACTAAGTTAATGACCACAAGGACCTTTTTAAGCCTAGCCATGCATCCCCAATCTCTGACAAGTTCTGATACCTTGGATAAATGTAAGCAGGGGCCTGGAAGATGAACCATTTACAGACTGCCTGTGTCCCCATCCAGTTGCCCAAGTTGCACTTGAGTTGGGTTATGGAGGAACTCTGCTTCACTTGGATGGGGAGCCTGTTCCGTAGATGGGGTTATTTCTAGGATACATATTTGCCTCTCCAGTAGGTCCTATTTATATCACAGGCAAGGTTTACGTCTTTAGAACGGGTAATTCTGGTGCTGTTTGTTTTGTGGATATGCAGGAGGTTCATCAGAGTGGTGTCTGACAGTGCCTTGTATGCCAGGCATAGATCTCCCCTCAAAAACCTGTAGGAGACAGAACAGGGCCATGAGGTGGTCTGCACAGGACATTTTACTTACGCCCTGTATTCTTTTAGTGAGGAAACTCTGTGGACATTCTGATTGTTGGAAAGCCTGGTTAGGTTCATACCAAAAGGGGCATTGTACTCAATGATAGGTCTGATGAATGCAGAATACAGTGGAACAATGACTTCCTTAGACTTAGATGCCATATCTTTGTTTATAAGTTGCACAACATAGAATGATTTCCACACTACTGTAGACACGTGATGGTCAAAGGTTAGTTTGCTATCTATGTATGTCCCTAAACCTCTGACTACTGGGTCTACTCTTAAGGGGTGTGTTGTCAATATGAAAGTTACCAGGGATGGATGACTTCCCAAAGGATACTATTATGCATTTCTTGACATTTAGTTTTAGACCATGGCGTTGACACCAGTTGTTTGTCTGTGTCAGCCCCTTCTGGAGAACATTTATGTTAGTGTAGAATTCAGTGACAGCTCCTAATTTGCAGTCCTCTGCAAATTTAGTCAGCCAGAGACCACTGACATTGGCCTTGACTTCTGAGAAGTAAATGTCAAAAAGGAGCGGTCCAAGGACTGATCCTTGGGGGACTCCACTTGTGACTGGCCCCTTTGTAGAGGTTGACTCTCCAGTTCTAACTTCCTGGGTCCTGTCAGTGAGCCAGTTAGCTATCCACCAGGTGATGTACTAGTTTGTACCTGACCTCTTGAGTTTGACAACAATGCCCTTGTGGGCTATTATGTCATATGCCTTGGCCAGTTCAAGGTAGGCAGTGTGAACCATTTTTCCCTCATCCATTGCTTTGGTTACCTTCTCAAAGAAGTCCACCAGGTTGAGTAGGCATGATCTGCCCTTCACAAAACCAAACTGGGTTGGATCCAGTGCCTGGTGTTTTTTTTATATCCCTGTTGATCATCTCCATTATAATTCTTTCCATGACTTTACATATAAGACTAGTGAGACTTATGGGTCTGTAGATTTCCCACCTTTGTGCAGAGGGATGACTGTTGCCATTTTCCATTCACGAGACATGAAGCCTGGTTGGAGGCTACAGTTAAATAGCAATTCCAGAGGCCCTGATAGGTCATATTGCATACTAATTAGAAGGCATCCTGGGATATTGTCTCAGCCCATTGATGCAGAGTTCTTGGTCTTTGAGAGAGCATTAAGGACCTGTTCCCTAGTGGTAGTAGGGGGAGTTATAGTTGATGGTATTTCTTAAGGGAAGGTTGAGGGGAAGAAAGGGGTAAAGTTGAAGCTGAATTTATCAGCCAGGAGGTTTGCTATATCTTCTGGCTCAGTATAGGTGGCTTCATTTACAATGAGCTCTGCACACAGTTGTATATTGGCTTTGAGGTTGCAGACATAGCTAAAGAATTCTTTGTGGTTGTCCTTGGCCTGGGAGGCCAACCTTACCTCAAATTTGTATTTGCAGACTTTATTTGTCCTCTGAGTTATTTGTTTAGTTTGATGAGAGTGCTATTTTCCTGCTGGCTGCTGCACCTCCTAATTTTTGCCATGGTTTTCTTCTTTCTGTTATACAGCCTATTGATTTTGTCATTCCACCAGAGTGACTTGTTTATAGAGTTAGTTCTCTACTTCTTCCTGGTTGGTAGAGCTGCCTCTATGGAGCTAGTAACATGCTTGCACAGGATTTCTTTGGACAGTTCTGCATAAGCAGCTGTGTTCTCAGGGTTTATGGGGGATTGACATTTTTCCAGGTTATCACTTAATATCAGGAGGTTAGCCTTAGAGTTGTTCCTGAATATTCCAGGTTTAGCTGGGGGTCCGGCTTTTATTTCTTCAAAGGAGACCATTTTCTGGTCTGGTCTTATTAGGGAAGACATTACAGTAGCATGTGTGCAGCACTGTCCCATATTAGTGAGAACCTGGTCCAATATGGTTGCATCCCTAATTGGTGTATTGACTGGTCCAGGGAGTTTGTGTTTACAAAATCCTGGAATGTCTGTGCCTGTACATTTGTTGTTTGTTGTCATATACGAGTCCCAGTTAATAGTGGGGTAGTTAATGTCAACCATGAATATGGTATTGGGTTGGATGGTTAGTGTTTCTAATAAGTTTAAATGCATGGTACTGGTTTCCTGGGTCATAGAGGGGGACCTATAGCTTGCAAGGAAGTTGTATTGGATTTTGCCTATGGTGATTTGAACATGGAGCAACTCAAGTGCATTGCCCTGTTTGACCAGCCTTGAAGTATATTTATTTTTGATGTAAATAACACCTCTACCTTTAGTCCTTGCCTGTGAAGTAGTTGGTCTAAATGTGTGGAAGGCATTATAACCTTGCACTGGTGGTGTGCTGTCTGTGGCTTTAAACCATGTCTCAGTGACCGCACAGACATCAGCATTCTCTAGGGTGAAGAGAGCTTCTAGGGAATGTTTTTTTTTTGTTTAGACTCCTAGCATTGAGCAGTAATGCCTTTAGATTTTCTTGGTTTTGATTTGCTTTGTCGGAAGTACTTTCAGCTTGGCAGTGCCTAAAAAAGACACAATGAGGGAAGACAATTTTTTAGCTAATATTCGAAAGCCTAGAGGGAAGAGGTGTAGACCATCCCTAGCAAAGCAGCGTGGTCTTTTGACCATTTCCTTCCATGGTACAAATGTTGCATCCCCTTAGAATGACACCAGAAACTAAGCCAATTATTAAAGTCAGTCATCTTTTGTTCATATTGTGGCATCATCCTTAAGAAGGTAAAATGCTGCTTAATGCTAGGCTCATACCAGCCTGAAACACATATTTAGAGAGCTCCATGATGTCTCTCTTCATATAGCCTAGGGAGGTACATCTCAGGTAATTTACTCCCACATGGATTATGACTGAATCATATCGATACTTGTGATCCAATGACCTGAGTGCGTGCATAATGTGGCAGATCCTAGCTCCTGATAAGCAACTGACTGCGACTTTCTGCTTACTCATTCTGGTGAGAGGGACATCAGTGTGTCTCACAATGGAATCTCCAATGACTAGAATGTTGGATTGTGTGGTGGCTTCCCTTATGGGCTTAGAGATAGAGGCTTCATGAAATGTAGCTCCATGTATTAATGTGGATGTTGTTTTGAAAGAGCTCATTTGGGGTTGCTGAGGATGTTTATGTGTACTTCATCAAAGAGGTCTTTGTGGTTTAAGAAGGTTACATTTAAGTGCCTTAGCATATGTAGGTCACTACGTCTGCTTTGAAACTGTGTGTGATTGGTGCAGCGTGTGTACTACTGACAGCTTAATTGCCATTAAGAGTACTTTTATGTGAGAGCTTTTCCTCCAGTGACATTGTGTAAGTACATCTCTCACATACCATATCAGTTTGTTTGAGAATTAACTGGTTGTCAGTAAACATCAGGCAATTTCTACATTGCCTTAGGATGCCCATATCCACCAAGCTGGTAATGGAGACAGTGGGAAAGTTCATGTCCATGGCAACAGACCCTTTTTATTGATTAGACAGTTGGAGTGGGAATATCAATCAATGTCAGGAGTATCTGGTTTGCAGCTATGGGGACAGTGCTTGTTACTGCAAACTAGTTGATTTTTTTTGTGTTTCACTGTTGCAGTCATCACATTTGGGGTTATCCCTGCCAGGGTAGCCCTCAGTTGGCCCGAGTACCAGAGGCTTAGTATTTCTGTGATGGTTGCCTTCCCTCAAGGACTGACATCAGGTCATCAGTAGTATAAAATAAGGCAGCCAACGCCATTGCATCGGTCTTTCTTGCCAAGGAGCCCGAAGCAGAAGCAGTTTGCACGAGTGCCGGTCGGCCTCTACCTGAGTTTTTGTTTTCCAAATTGAAGTTGAAGTCTTCTAAAGCTAAGTACCCCATTGGGGATTCTTTTTTCTTGCTCTAACCAATGTCAGAAAAAGTTAACAATTGTCTTGCCTGTTGAAAGCAAATACCACACAGAGACTTTCATTCTTACTGCATCACTTGCTTAAGCCCAGACCACGATGTCCCCCACTGTTGCTTTTGTGCTTTATTCAATGCCAGAAGTATACATCGGCGGGCCCTTTTTTTAGCTAGATATTTTCGCTCTCAGTCCTCGAATTCCAATATGGCTACAGTAAGCCATCCGTCAGCAGATCTTCCGAAAAAACGTAAGGATAAAGACAGAGACAGACCACACAGGTCCAAACCTACAGATGACACTTCCGTTAAGCTAGTCATCAGTTCTCCAGTCCTCAAGCACTTTCGCAGCTCGTGATGCCCACTTCTGTGGATTTGCAGACCACTACCGAGACCCTTTCGGAGTCCAGTATTATGCGAGACTCTTCATCGACTAAGGATCCTGTGGATGTTTCTACCTTGAATGGGTCCGGAGCCGCTGAGCACATACAGGCTTCTGAGGAAGTACTTCGCACTACCGATTCCCAACACAGACCGACGACTTCTTTCGCATCTACCGTTCTTTCGAAAACTACCGAGTTTCTAAGGCCCAGGGTACGAACCACACCCAAGAAACCGATGACCCAATCTCAGGCACCTGCTTCCTTGCCTCAGTCTCAAATGCTTAAAATGGTGGAAGACCTTATAATGCTCATCAGGGGAAGCCAAGCTATCCCTTCCAAAAGAAAAAGAGATTTGTCCTCAGTAGTTTTATCTGAACAGGAGTCCGATGACTCTGAGGCATCTGAATATGAAGACATGCAACCCCTCTCTGCTTATGAGGATAATGATGCAGAGGAATCCATTTCTTCAGCCTCTCCACCCGAGGACTTTTCCTTTCGTGAAACCCTACATACTTTAAGGTAGCATTTCCAATGGGAATGTCAGGTCTACCCTCAGTCTAAAAGAGACTCAAGGAATTCTTAGATCTTCCACAGCACAGACCTCTGGCCATTCCTCCTGTCCTGGATGTTGTGGATGATGTTTTCATGGAATCTAGTTTGACTCCTGACACCCTCCCTCCTGCTTCCAAAAAACCTAACAGGTACTATAGAGTCCCTGACTCTCACAAATTTCTTTTCAAAAGTCCTACTACTGACCCTGAGGTTATTTCTCAAGGGCCTAAAGGAATTAAAGCAACTTCTGCTAAGAATCCCACCCCGTCAGATAGGGATACATGAGCATTAGACAGATGGGGTAAAAAAGTATACACGTCTGCTACTCTTGCTATTACAATACTAAATTGTCAGTTCCATATGCTAAAATTTCAGCAACATACCATGGAACTCCTCCAACAAAAAATAACATAATTTCCTGCTTGTGCAGAAAATAAAGAGTTACAAGAGTTAATGCATTCTGCAAGTCCAGTAACTAAGAACACCTTACAGTGTGGTTTTGATGCCCTAGAAGCATCTTGCAGGGCAGCAGTCACTGGTTCTGTCCTTAGAAGGCATGCTTGGCTTAAGGAACAGCCCTTGCCAGACCATGTCAAATCCAAATTATTGGACGCACCCTTGCACAAAGACAACTTATTTGGCACCAAGGCAGAGGAGGTCTTACAAAAGATGGAAGAAAAAGCTAAATCTGTGCAGACAGTTGTGGACTTGCTGCAGGTCCAGCCACTGATGTTCAGTAGGCATTGCCCCTCCAAGCACTGGTCCTTTCCTGCCCCCTCCAGGTCAGCTCAGCCCAGACCCAGAGGAAGCAGGCCCAGGGAATGCAGATCTCTAAGCAATGGAGTTCCTCCTTTTCAAAACCAGGGAGTGCTAAGCCACCTCGTCATGGTAAGAACTCACAATGACTCTCCACTTCCACCCCCTCCCTCTGCCCACCTGCACTTGCCCCTAGGAGGAAAACTCTCCTCCCATTCAAGCACCTGGGTCACCATTACTGCTGGGTCCTCAACATAGTGTCCCAGGGATGCAGATTTTATTTCTACACTATACCAACCCCAAAAGGGTTCCCAGATCTTCCCCCAAACCAGTGGGAAGAGGCCAAAAAGCAAGTCCTTTCCCTGCGCTCTATGAGAGCAATAGAGGACGTTCCTGCAGAACAGATAGGCCAAGGTTTCTTCTCCAGACTCTTCCTGGTACCCAGAAAAGAGGGCATCTGGCACCCCATCCTAGATCTATCCATTCTAAATACCTTTCTGGTGATACCAAAATTCAAAATGCTCATCCTCCAGCAACTACTACCTATGCTCTCCAAGGATGCTTGGTTAGCCACCCTAGATCTAAAAGAGACCTGCCTACACATCCCAATCAGAGAATCATGCAGGAAATATCTGTGTTTCAAGGCAGGATCACTGCAGTTTCAGTTTTCTGTGCTTCCCTTTGGCTTATCCACTGCTCCCAGAGTTTTCACAAAATGTCTGGCTCCCGCCATTGCTTTTTGCAGGCAAAGAAATATTCAAATTTATCCATACTTAGACGACTGCCTAATTCAGGCAGACAGTCAGGAAAAGCTGCTCAAGCACCTGGCCTTTGTAAAGGACCTACTGACCTCCCTAAGGTATATTATCAACGAAAAGAAATCCAAACTAGTACCGACCCAAAAAATTACATTTCTGGGAGCAAGCCTAGACACAGCATCCCAGATGGCATTCCTTACATCAGAAAAGCAAACCTTCCTTACACCAGAAAAGCAAACCTACCTGACAGCCTATTTCTCTCAACTAGCCACCAGACCCTAGTTATCTGCAAGGAAAATCCTTCAAAATGTGGGGTTCATGGCTTCTTGCATTCTGCTCATTCCATATGCCAGACTGCATATGAGGAAACTACAGTGGTACCTAAAAAGCCTTTCTTGTCAACACTCTCAAGACCTGGAAACCCTTATACCAATGATACCTTGTTTAAGAAAGATTTTCTTTGGTATGCAGCAGCATGGTACCACAACAAGGGACTGCCCTTCTCACAACCCCACGCCACCCAGACTCTCACCACAGATGCATCAGACTATGCCTGGGGTGCACACCTGGATGGCAGGTGCATACAGGGCCAATGGAGCCCACAGCAAATACATCTACAGATCAACCAAAAAGAGCTGTTAGCTGTCCAGCACGCACTGACAGCTTTCAGACCTCTCCTCTCCCCAGGGACTCTACTGATCAAAACAGACAACACCGCTGTGATGTGGTATATCAACAAGCAGGGAGGGACTAACTCATACCCACTGTGCAGGCTCGCCATGACCCTTTGGCACACGGCCTCAACCATGCAGCTACACCTGTTAGCATAATTCCTGCCAGGCTCTCTAAACTCTGTGGCAGACAACTTAAGCAGAAATCTTCTGGACCCACACGAGTGACAGCTAGACCAAAGAACCATCACTCTTGTAACTCAGAAATGGAGCACCCCGAAGATCGACCTCTTTGCTTTATACTCCATCCATTAGCTCAGCAAGTTCTGCACCAGGGAGCCTCACTGCAAGGCCTGAAAAGTGGATGCTCTATCCTTCCAGTGGGTCAACCTCTTGGTCTTTGCATTTCCCCCACTACCGCTCATACAAGGGTACTGCTCAAAATAAGGAAGGAAAAAATGAGGATAATCCTGATTGCCCCAGACTGGCCATGCCAGCAAATAGTACCCACTGCTGCGCAGCCTGTCACCTCTGCTACCATGGCATCTCCCTCAGATCCCAACACTCCTAACCCAGAGGAAAGGAAATTCATGCATCCCCAATTGCAGACCCTCAATCTGGCAGCCTGGCTTATCGCTTGACCACTGCACAAGCTGCCAATCTCAGCAAACAGGCTCTAGATGTTATATGTGAGGCCAGATGCCCTAGCACTAGAAAGTCTTACGCTGACAAATGGAAAAGGTTTTGCACCTGGAACCAGGCTAAGGGAGCCAGGATAGCACATCCCTTCCAACCTCTCATCCTGGATTACCTTGCTGACCTACTACATAGGGGTCTATCCTTTTCTTCTATTAAAATTCATGCCTCAGCTCTCTCTGCTCATTTCAGCACAGAGCCACCTCTTTTCTCACACCCTCTCATCAAACAGTTCCTAAGGGGCTAACAACTTGAGGCCACACAGAAGAGCACCTACCCCAGCTTGGGACCTAAACTTTGTGTTGGAAAAGCTCACCCTGCCCTTCTTTGAACCAGCAGCTTCAGCAGAGTTAAAGTTTCTCTCATGGAAGACAGCCTTTCATCTGGCCAGCAAGAAAAATATGCGAGCTACAAGCACTAATGGCTGTAGAGCCCTTCATCATTTTCCATGCTGACAGGGTCTCCCTCAGGACTAACCCATACTTCATGCCAAAAGTGGTGTCCAGTGTGGCTCTCAACCAATCCATTCATTTGCCCACCATTCTCCCTAACCTACAAAACAAGGGGGAAAGGATACTGCACTCTCTAGATGTGCACAGACAGCTCAGATTCTATCTAGACAGGACTAAATAATTTAGAAAGACTGATCAATTGTTAGTCAGCTTTGCTGCAGGAGCAGAGGGCAAAGCCGTATCCAAACAAACCATTTCCAAATGGATAGCACACTTGCATCCATTTCTGCTACAAGCAACATGGGAAACCTCTCCCTAAGGGGGTCAGGACACATTCTACAAGAGCAACCTCCACCTCTGCAAATTTCCTCAGAGGGGTCCCCACCAGGGACATCCTGGAGGCTGCAACATGGACATCAGTTCATACCTTCACCAAGCATTACCACCTGCCTATCTTCTCCAAATCCAGGGCCTCCTAGCCAGTCCCGAGTCATCTTGACTGCCTCCACCATTTTCTTCAGCTTTGGGAATCAACCCAAATGTGATGACTGCAACAGTGAAACATGAAGAACATAGTACAGTTGTGTACACTTATCATAAATGTAGACGTTCGAGTGTATTCACTGTTGCAGTTCTGGTTTCCCTCCCTCCATCCCCCTTGTCTCTCTCTCTCTCGCTCCATACAAGGAATTTTTGGTATTTACTTTCTACTGGTGGTGTTCTTCCACCATAACCTAGCTCCCTCTTGGGAGCTCCTGAAATTTAGGGCAAGAAAAACTGATGTAATGGTGTCGGCTGCCTTATTTTATACTACTGACGACCTGATGTCAGTCCTGGAGCGACGGCAACCAACGCAGAAATACTAAGCCTCTGGTATTCGGGCCGACTGAGGGCTACCCTGACGGGGATAACCCCAAATGTGATGAGTGCAACAGTGAATACACACAAACATCTACATTTATGGTAAGTGTACACAACTGTACTTTCTGTGTGCAACTAAGTATTGGAGAAATTTCAGTCATGCTTTTACAGGAAAAATGTCACTCAAGGTGGCAGATATTCTGAAGTTAGAAACAAATCAGGCAGTACTTACTGAAAACAAAGAATTAACTCGTCAAGAATGATGAAAAGAGGGGAGTTGTATGAATGGCACCTGCATGGCTACTACTAATACTGGTCTCACCACAGCTTCACTCTGCTGGGATACAATGTTCCTTTGTTCTTCTCTCATCAGAAGCAAAATGTTAGCACCAATCCTAAGATAAGAAGCAGGCCACAGCCTGTTTGGTGATCTACAGATTTGTCCCAGATGATGGAAAGGTCTGTAGCCTTGTTGTAGTCTTTTCTCGGTAGATTCCTTGAATAGCAACCAGCCCTATCAAGATCGTTAAGCGCAAACACTCACTCTCCAAGCAGAAACAGTCAGGAATCAATGCACTCTGCTCCTTCTCTCACCAGAAAGGGAAATATAAACACATATTCCAAACTATCACCTGTAAAGCAGTTATTAGGGTTTCTGGTGATCATCATTCTCCAGGAAATAGTGTCCATGTGCTCCTTCTCTCACTAGGAGAAAACAGAAACAATAATCTCAAGATGACTACTGAGAGGCAAAATGTGGGTTCTTCATTAACTGGTGGTCTTGCAGTAGATGTTTAAAGGAAAGATAAAAAAATGGGTTAAAATTCTAAACACTGCAGTGTGCACTAAGCAGTTAGATATGAAAGGGAGTAACTTAAGTTTTAGCTAAGTGGAGAGCAAGATCGATTGAAAGGGGGTGGGCACTTTTGTTTTCTGGTTCTATGGAATACAGTGGGATGGCCAATACATTTAAATAGTTAAGGGGAGTGATTTTACAAAATGATAATTTTGTGTTTACTCACAAAAGCCAGTGAAAGGGGAGAGGGAAGGAGATATGTGGTCAAGTTAACATTAGGGGCAGACAAATGGAAAGATAGTTGTGTTTAAGAACACAACACCAACAGGATGACAGGGTGGAAACAAGTTCTGTCTGACTCACAAGAGACACAACTGTGGTCTCTTTTCAAGTTTTAATATGCAATTAAAAGCAAAGTACAAGTAAAACAGAGTGTAAAGAAAATAAATCACGGTATACAAAACAGAAAAAGGCAATAAAGTAATACAAAATACATGAACTCAAAAGGAAAACAACCTTTCCTTCACAGCAAGCTATGGCAGAGTCTGGGTGAGCCCTCCCTTTAAACTCTTCTTCTTTTTATCCTTCTTCAAGCCTATCTAGTTTTCCTGGACTTGAAGGATGCTTACCTGCTTGTCCCTATTCATCTCACCTGCAGAAAATTAATTAGGTTCTCTGCTTTTTCATTCCAGTTTCAATTCATTGATTTACCCTTCATGTCATCTACTGCTCCCAGTGTTTTCACAAAGTGCCTCGCCCCAGCCATTGACTTTTGCAGAACCCAGGGAATACAAACCATACCTGGTTGACCTTCTTATCCAGGCTTCCTCTCAGAACACCATTTGGCTGCATCTCAGTTTCATAGTCTCACTTCTGGAAAGACAGGAGTTCACCCTCCATTTCCTGAAATCCTCTTTGACACCCTACCAAGATCTGATCTTCTTGGGTTGCAGACTAGATACCCATCTAATAACATCCTTTCTTCCCCTGGAGAAAATTCAGTCCTTAGTCTCCTTTCAGTCTACTCTTGCAAGGGAAATTCGAAGAACCCTGAGATTCATGGCAGCAATCATTCCTATTGTACCATTTGCCAAGTTACACATGTGGTACCTGAAGTCCCTTTGGTCTTTGCACTGTCACCTACTGGACTCCCAAATTCCCCTCTTGCCCTTTCTGAAGAAAGAGTTAAAGTAGTGGATTTCTGAAATCCAACTAAATCCAGTTCTTCCCTTCTGCCCAGCCATTGTCAACCTGGAACTACACACAGATGCATTAGAGCTGGCTTGGGGAGTATGGACGGGCTGTAACATTTTAGGGCCAATTGTCCACCAAACAGATGAGGGAGCACATCAGTGTCAAAGACATGAAGTCCTGTATTCAAGCCCTTCAGGTGTTTTCTCACCTATGAAGTCCTGGGCCTCTCAAGATTTTCACAGATAACACCACCATAATGTGATACAGCAACAAATGGGGGGCAAGTCCTGCCAGCAGCACAGGCTAGGTCTTCTAGCATAGGATCAAACTATAAAAGCAAATCTGTCCCTACATGTAGTTTACATTCCATCTGAAGACAATATGCTAGCAGATTCCCTAAGCAAGTCCATGGAAGACTGCTGCGAATGGATGCTGAACAGAGAAGTTCCAGTCCACAGATCGGGTATTCCTTAAATAGATTTGTTTGCCTCCAACAGAACAATCAGCTCAAGCTGTGTTGCTCCAGGACTCCTTGTCCCCAGACCCGGAGGAAGGATGGGATGTCTTTCTGTTAGGAGTGAAAGTACCTCTTTGCCTCCCCCACCCCTTTCCCTCTAATCCCAAAGGTTCTACAGAAGATTCAACAGGATAGGCAAAAATCTTGAGTGTGACTCCCTTCTGGTCAAGGCAACACTAGATGTTCTTCATGTTTCACTGTTGCAGTCATTACATTTGGGTAATCTGCTGGCAGGTTGACCTCAGTCGGCCTGAATTCCAAAGTCTTGGGTCCAGCGCCGGTTGCTGTCTCCTCTTCCATGACGTCAGGTCGTCAGGGGTATAAAACATGCAGCCAATGCCATTTTCTTTAGTCTTTCTTGCCACACGGTGCCCGAAGCAGAAGCATTTCGCAAGTGCCGGTCGGCCGACTACTGAACTATTCGAGTTTGAGTTTCAGAACCGAAGTCTTCACTAAAGCTAAGTACCCCGTTGGGGAAACTTTTTTCTTGCTCCATACTGATGTCAGAAAAAGTTAATAATTGTATTACTTGTGGGAAGCAAATACCTCATAAGGATTTCCATTTATACTGTATTCCTTGCCTAGGCCCTGATCACAATGTGCCTGGCTGTCTGTTTTGTGCTAGATTTAACCAACGCACTATTAAGTGTCGGTATATTTTTGCCTCAAAGTATTTTGGAAACAGATTTAACTACCCAGAAACCGGAGTACATAAAAAACGCAAAGAAAAAGACAGAGAAAGGCAGTCGAGATCCAAAACCAACGACGAAGCTTCTTCTAAGCCAGTTGCCGGTACTCAGTGAGGTGTTTTCGCAGTCCCTGATACCCGCTACTTTCGAGTCACAGGCCTCTACCGACACCCATGTGGAGTCCAGCATGCTGCAAGATACTCAAAGTATTGGACCGATGGATGTATCTCCCTCGGATGGGTCTGGAGCCACTGAGCAGGCACCGGCTTCTGTGAGTGTATTCAGACCTCAACATTTGGATATCAAACCAACGACAGCTGCAAAACCAAAGACAAAAGCAAGTTCTAAAACTAAAAAAATGACGCATGAGCCATGTGCACAGGCCTCTATGCCTAAAAAACAAATGATCAATATGGTTGAAAACCTTATTACCTTGATCAGAGGTACCCATCCCCCTCCAGATAAGAGGCCTAGGCAAGACACTGATTATGAATCTTCAGATCAGGTTTCTATTTCTTCCGATTCCTCTTCTGGTCAGGAATTATCTATACCTCCCTGTAAGGATTCTGATGCAGAGGCGTCTATACCATCTGCATCTCCTCCTGAGGATTATTCATTTGGAGAAACCTTGCATACTTTGAGGGAGCATTTTCACTGGGAGAGTCAAGATTTCTCAGATTCAAAAAAGAGGCTCAGGGATTTCCTTCTTCTCCCTCAGCAGAGACCTTTAGCCATTCCCCGTTTTAGACATTGTGGATGATGTGTTTTCAGAGTCAAGTTTGACCCCTGACTCCTTACCTCCGGCACCCAGTAAGCCTGACATATATTACAGGGTCCCTGACTCACATAAATTTTTATTTAGAAACTCTGCTGCTGATCCTGAAACTATTTCACAGGGTCCAAAGGGAGTTAAGGCCTCAACAGCAAAAAATCCTACCCCCTCTGACAGAGATTCAAGGGCACTGGACAGATGGGGAAAAAACGTTTATACATCTGAAACCTTGGCAATCAGGGCCTTAAACTGTCAATTTCATATGCTTAAGTATCAACAACATGTTATGGGATTGCTGAAACAGAAAATTATGTTGATTTCTGAATGTGCAGACAATGAAGAATTGCAGGAATTATTGCATGCAGCCGAACAGGTTGGAAAGCATACTTTGCAATGTGGTTTTGACTCCTTAGAGGCCTCCTGCAGGGTCACAAGTTACTGCATCTGTGATTAGGAGGCATGCCTGGCTAAAGGAACAAAATTTGCCTGATCATGTTAAAGCTAAATTGCTAGATTTTTTATTTATTTTTATTTTATTTTACATTTGTTTACCGGGCTAGTCCAACTGGATATAAATCCGTTTTCAGCAGAGGCCCGGGGAGAAAAGCTCCACAATGGTTAATACGTTAATTCATTTCCATAATGAAAATACAATTTTGTAAAAGGTACGTAAGCAGGGAGAAAACAAAATGCAAACAGAACAATTTAACAATAATGAAAGAAAGGAGGAAGTAGAAAAGTAGAATTAATAAAGGTAAGCATACAGGGGGTGATAGAAAATATAGGATCTAGAGGTGAGAGAAAAGAGAGAACATTTAGTGAGCAAACATTAAGAAAAAAGGCAGGGGATAAAGGATTTAGTCTGGTTTGGTACAAGGACATAGCCAATGAGTGTTAAAGTATTGTTTAAGGTTAGTTTTGAATTGGTGGGGAGAGGTAGCAAGTCTTAGGTTGTTTGGAAGGGCGTTCCATAGTTTTCCGATGGAATTGGCAAAAAGAGCATCACCTCCTGAATTATTGGATTTCGTTGTGTGAACCAGGACACTATTAGAGGATCGAAGACTATTTAGATTAGAGTAGGGGGTTAAAAGATTGTGAAGTGAGGGGGGGGTTTCTGGCTCTTTGATAATTTTATAAGCTTCAGTAAGTTGGTTAAACTTGAGAAGGTTGGGGAGTTCTAACCAGCCTAGTTTTCTTAGGTTAACGCAATGATGAGTTCGATAAGGTTTCCCAGTTAGAAATTTGGCAATATGGTTATAAGCTACAGATAGTTTATTGAGCTCAGTTTTTTTGAGGAAGGAAAGAACCGGAGAAGCGTAAAGTAGGGTGGAGAGAAGGTGAGTACGTGCTATGGTTAGTTTAGTATGGGGCGTGAGAAAGTTCTTAATTCTATACATGGAACCAAGTTTCTTGTTAACAGTTTTTATAGTTTGGCTAATGTGAATATCAAATTTGAGCTTGTGGTCAATTGTGACTCCTAGTAGTTTGGTGTTAGAAACAGGCTCAATGATGGTCCCATTTGTGGACCGAACGTGGAAGGCCGTATCATTAAAGAGTGTAGGATGTTGCCCTAAAGAAGAGGCTAGGCCGGGGAGAATTAGTAGTAGGTTAGTTTTTTCGGGTTTAGGATAAGTTTCCGTTCAGTGAACCATAATTCCACTGCAGTAAAGCAGTGTTGGGTGGCTTTCTGGAGGTTATTAAGAGAGAGATCAGAGCAAATCAACGTAGAGTCATCTGCATATTGAATGCAGGTGGCTTTGGGGATGGCTGAATGGAGATAATTTATAAATACCGAGAATAGAAGGGGGCCAAGTATGGAACCTTGGGGAACTCCTATTGTATTAGGTAGTAGGTGAGATAGTTTACTTTGCCACTGAACTGCCTGTTGTCTACCAGAGAGGTAAGCCTTGAACCAGTTTAGGCAGGTCTATCAAGGTGAAGGTTTTCAAGAGTTTGTAGTAAGAGTTGATGATTGACCATGTCAAAGGCTTTTGACAGATCAAGAAATAGAGCAGAAGTAAATAGTTTGTTGTTACGGTTGCTGTTGATTGTATCAACAAAGGAAAGGAGGGCAGTAGTAGTACTATGATGGGGAAAGCCATGTTGAGTTTTGGATAAAAGATTATTTAAAGTGAGATAATGTAGGAGTTGTTTGTGAGCACATCTTTCCATTATTTTTGCTATAGGTGACAATATTGCTATCGGTCGGTAGTTAGAAGTTTCTGTGGAGGAACCACCCTTATGAAGAGGGATGACTAGGATATTTACCAAAGAGAGGGATTTTGCCTTGTTATAGTCCTGTTAATTAAGATTGAAATGGGATAGGCTACTACATCTGATGCTATTTGTAAATATTCAGCAGGAGTCGATCGGCCGATAGAGTGGATGGTTTAAGTTTTTCAATAGGGTTCTAATATAGGAGGTGGATATTGGTTGAAGGTTAAAGGCAGGTGGAGCATTGGTAACAGCAGTAGTAATGAAGGAGGAGGAAGAAGGTAGCTGACTGGCTAGTGACTGGATGGTCTCGGTGAAAAAAGTGTTGAAGGCATTGGCCACTTCTACGGGATCTTTACCAATAAATTTCTCTGGGGTTGGGGTAGAGGATTTCCCTGAGTGAAGGAGGTTATTGAAACCTGCCCAAAACTTCTTAGGGTTATTCCTGTGTTTATCCTGGAGGTGACAAAAGTAGTTCTTTTATCCCGGGTTATGTCTGATTTAGTGGAATTTCTATGCTGCTGGAATTTAATACGGTCAAGTGGTGCTTTAGTGGTTCTCCACTTGTCCCATGCTTGATTTCTAAGCTTGATTTTTAATTTAGTTTCCTTGGTAAGCCAAGGTGCGATCCGGACCTTTGATCTGATGAGTCGATTAGGGGCATGTGAATCTAGTATATTTAGAAATGTGTCATTGAAGAGTGACACACTCTCATCAAGGGGAAGTGTTTTAACATCGAACAGTTACAGGATTTGAGTTCCTCCAAAATATGCTTGGGAGAAATTTCTTCTTATTTCTAACATGTCTATATATGGGAGGATTTGTACAGGTCATTTTATGTTTCATGATGAAAGTGACAAGGTGGTCACTGAGGTCATTTGGAAGGGTCCCACTGGTATAGTTTGGTGTATCTTTATTGGTAAGAATCCAATCAATGGTGCTATCTTTTTGATTAGCATTTCCAAGTCTTGTTGGTGATATGATGTTTTGGGAGAAGCCATGTAAGTTAATGGGCAGGATTCTTCTGGTCAGTGAACTTGGACCAGTCAATGTTAAAGTCGCCCAGTATAATGGTTTCCTGAGGGTAGTGCATGGTTAGCCAAGATAGGGTAGATTCCAGAGTATCTTGGTTATTCCCTGGTGGGATATAGACTACAATAAGGTTAATGCATTTTTGGTTGTTTAGGCATATTTTTAGGGAAATTAGTTCCATATTGGAGATGATAGGGGGTTGTAAGGAATTCAAGATGATGTTCAATGAGTTTTTAAACATAACAGCTATTCCCCCTCCCTTTTTTTTTGTTCGATCTATCCTAAGCAAATTATATCCAGGTGGGAGAATCTCTTCATCCTTTGTAGAAGGTTTGAGCCAAGTTTCCGTTAGACACATGATGTCTGGGAAATGTGTGGCTATAATAGCATGTAGATTATGAACTTTATTTTAATACTTCTAACATTTAGATGGAAGATAAGAAGAGAGCTGGTGATTCTTGGGGATAGGTTAGGGGTAATATAGTCTACGTTTGTGGTTGGGCCTGGGTTGGGGTGAATATCACCATCATTAACAATGCATTTTTTCAGATGGTCAATCAGTCTTAGTAGCTTACTAATTAACTTTAAACTATATTTTGTAGAGGTAACTTTAGGGTGACGTAGCGTAAGATATACCCTTTATAGCAGAATGTTGTAGTGGTGAAGTTCAAGGAGAAGGCAGGTTAGTGGGAAGGTTTGAGTAATAGGAGGTAAACCCATAGGGGCGTGAAAGCCCTGGAGGGCTTGGTTTTCATATCTAGTTGAGAAATAAAGGATGAATAAAAGTAGAAATATTGTTGGGATGATAGAGCTTATTAGTTTACCCATACTACTAAAAGATGAAGTAGCTAAAAGAGTGGGAAGGGTTGGGTAGGCCTACTGAGATATTGGTAGATGGACGTGATTGTGGGAGGAGATGGATTAAGTTAGAGGGAGGCTGTGATTGGTTGGGATTGAGTGGGATGGGTTTGTTGCTAGATAAAAGTAGGGATAGTGGGGGGTGGGATAAGGGGCAGGGTGGGGAGCGGAGCGAGCCAGAGGCTTAATGAGCGGGCTACCCCAGTCAGGAGTTTGCAGGGTCTTAAAGCCTGCTGCATGTAAGTATAGAGACTAGGTTTTAATCTGAGTTACCAATTTAGGTAAGGGTATTGCTCAACTGTAATCAAATTTAGGCTTATTTAAACACTATGAAAGAGCTAGGAATATGTAAGTTACTAGGGCTGTATAGAGGGGCTGCCAGATTAAGGAACACAATCCTGGTTTGATGCTTACCTGCAATATACTTTCAAGTACAAAATAAATTGAAACGAGGGTATTTTATTACCCTAATTCCTTGGGGATTGTTATATTATAGTTTGTTGTAGGACCAGCTTGTGCATTCGCACCGTGGTATAAGAACTTCCGTATCACCGCCTGATGTCGGGGGGCCACGCGGTAGTTGTTTAGAGGGGGCTACCTGTGGTGAGAGTAAGAGAAAACAGAGGGTGAGTTTGTAAGGAAGAGAAATAGTATTACCCAAGGCTTTTAGAGCCTCACACATAAAACCATTTTATATTAGACAATTTGTTTACAGTTATTGCAGAGAAAAGCTTAGTCGCCAACAGATACAGTACATGCGACGGCAATAGAATACTGAGCAGAGATGCACCTTTACAGCATGATACTCTGTTTGGTATTAAGGCAGAAGAGGTTTTAAAGAAAATGGAAGACAAAGCTAATTCTCTGCAAACTGTTAAAGACTTCTTAGAAGTGCAGCCACCAAGATTCAGTAGACACTGGCTTACAAAAAAATTGGTCCTTTCCTGTCTCAGACAGAGCTCAAAGGGGCAAATCCAGATGCCCTAAGGGTTCCAGATACCAGGCACAAGATTCATACAGGTCAAAGCAATGGGGCGCTTCTACTTCCATATCTGGAGGAGATAAAGCGCAAACCTACAGAAAACAGTCCCAGTGACTTCCCTCTGCCTACACCAAGCACTTATCTTTTGGCAGCACCCTTAGGGGGAAAAATAGCACATTTTGCTCAAAATTGGCAGTTAATAACCAATGACAAGTGGGTACTAAACATAGTATCACAGGGGTACAGATTCCATTTCCACACTCTGCCAGTGGCAAACGGTTGGCCAGATTTGCCAAAAAATCAATGGGCAGAGGCACAGAAACAGGTTACGTCCCTCATGGATATGGGGGCCATTCAGCCAGTAGCAGAACAGGAAAAAGGACAAGGTTTTTACACAAGACTGTTCTTGGTACCCAGAAAGGACAAGGCCTGGTGGCCAATACTGGATTTATCGATTTTGAACACATACCTGGACATTTCAAAATTCAAAATGCTGACTTTGCAGCAGCTTCTGTCCATGCTGGGCAAGAATTCTTGGCTGCTGACATTAGACCTAAAAGAGGCATATCTGCATGTCCCAATAAGACAATCGTGCAGAAGATACCTCAGATTCAAGGCTGGATTAATGCATTACCAATTCTCTGCGCTGTCCTTTGGCTTATCTACTGCGCCCAGGGTCTTTACAAAGTGCCTGGGACCAGTAATTACATTTTGCAGACAACGAAGTATACAGATATACCCTTACTTGGACGACTGTCTAATTCAAGCAGAGAACAAGGACATTCTTCTACAGCATCTGGCGTTTGTGAAAAGACTTCTAACATGCCTAGGGTACACAGTCAGCGAAAAGAAATCAAGACTAGTACCCTCACAAGAGATAATATTTCTGGGTGCAAGCTTAAATACAACTGCCCAGATGGCTTATCTCACGCCAGACAAACAAAGGCAACTGACTACCTATTTCAAAATGTTGGCAACAAAGGCCCAGTTATCTGCAAGATAAATTCTGCAGGCTTTGGGCGTCATGGCATCCTGCATCCTACTAATTCCATATGCAAGACTGCATATGAGGAAACTTAAGTGGTACTTAAAAAGTGTTTGGACTCAACATTGCCACAGCCTGGAAACTATGTTTACTCTCATTCCCTGCCTGCAACAGGAGTTTCGATGATGGGCAAAGGCTTGTCACCAAAACAAGGGACAGCCATTCACATTACCCCCAGCCAGGCAGACACTAACAACGGATGCATCAGATTATGCCTGGGGGGCCCACATGGCAGGAAGATGCATTCAGGGCACATGGACCTCAAACCAAATGCATCTACATATCAAGCAAAAAGAGATGCTAGCAGTTCAAAATGCCCTGACAGCCTTCAAGGACATACTTCATCCAGGACAACTACTGATAAAGACTGACAACACCACAGTCATGTGGTATATAAACAAGCAGGCGGGCACACATTCTTACCCGCTTTGCAGACTAGCCATGACTTTGTGGGACACAGCATTGACTTACCAAGTACATCTGCAGGCACAATTCCTGCCAGGAAGGAAAAATACTCTGGCAGACGAACTAAGCAGAAACCTCATGGATCCCCACGAGTGGCACCTGGACCCACAAGTCTTCAGCATGATAACAAGAAACTGGGGATGCCCGGACATAGATCTATTTGCCTCCCCTCACAACTACCAACTAAAAAGATTCTGCACAAGGATTTATCACAGACAAGCATGGAAAGTGCAAACCCTTTATCGAAATCCACAGAACAAGGGGGAGAGAATTCTGCATTCTTTGGACGTACACAGACAGCTTAGATTCTACTTGGACAGAACCAAAGTTTTCAGACAGACAGAGCAATTACTAGTGACATATGCTGCAGGATCACAAGGAAAGGCTATCTCAAAGCAGACTATTTCAAAGTGGATAGGCCACATTTGTTTCTGCTATGTACACCATGGCAAGCCAGTACCTAAGGGCATTAGGCCACACTCAGCCAGAGCTGCAGCCACTTCAGCTGCCTTTCTCAGGGGAGTACCTACCAAGGACATTTTAGAGGCTGCTACTTGGAGTTCAGTGCACACCTTTACAAAGCACTATCATCTGCCATTCTACTCTAAATCCAGGGCAGGCTTTGCCACTGCAGTTCTGCAGGGCCTCATAGCCGCTCCTAATGCTGTTTAGCTCAAGCCTCCCAACCTTAGCTTTGGGACTCTACCCAAATGTAATGACTGCAACACTGAAACACGAAGAACATAGTACAGTTGTGTACACTTACCATAACTGTAGATGTTCGAGTGTATTCACTGTTGCAGTCCATGTTACCCACCCACCATCCCCCTTTTCTTCTGATGGAACCTATCTTTCCTTCTCTGATTTATACAACCTATGTGGTGTATTTGCTTGTAGATGAAGGGAAATGTTATATTGGTGCATGTAATTATACATATATAAATTTTGGCAACCCTTTTTGGGGGCACCTGACATCTGGGGCAAGAAAAACTAAAGAAAATGGCATCGGCTGCTTCTTTTATACCCCTGACGATCTGACGTCAGGGAAGGGGCCACAGCAGCCGACGCAGGAACCAAGACTTTGGAATTCAGGCTGGCTGAGGACAAACTACCAACAGGATTACCCAAATGTAATGACTGCAACAGTGAATACACTCGAACATCTACATTTATGGTAAGTGTATACAACTGTACTTTCTAGAAGCAGCCACCTGGTCCTCTGTTCACACCTTCGCAAAACACTACAGAGTGGCCACCTGTTCTAAAGCAAAGACTTCTTTTGCTAGATCTTTTCTCCTGAGATTGGTAAACAGCTACCCTTTCTTCAGTCTTTCTACCCTGTCTGACTTCAAAGCTTTGGGAATCAAATCACCCATCACTATTGGAATACTGCAACAGTGATCTAAGGAAAGACATAGCACAGTTGTGTAAGGATGTACTATGACAGCAGATGTCCTACTGATCATTGTTGCAGTACTGGATCCCTCCCTTCCTCCTTTCCCCTTTAATGTTTGCAGTAATCTCTTTGCACCCTTTGGACTGAGGGGAAGCAATTCCTCTCCACTCTTTTTAGCTGACCTAGTTTCTTTGCTCTGTTTTCTCGGGCTTAGATACTCTGAAGATCTTACACTCCTACATCAGCTTATGTACTCCTGCGCCAACAGGCTTGGATCCTGTCCTAGATATATGAGCATATAGAAAGTTTTTGGCTTTGCTGTGCTGGCCGGATGTCAGGTTACCTCAATGAGATAGTCCAACAGTATTGAAATACCGCAACAGTGCTCAGTTGCACATCTACTGTTATGGTAAGTTCTTACACAACTGTACTTTTTCTTTTCTTAAAAGAAATTGGTGAGTAAAGTTTCTAAGATCACTTTGTCCAGATGGCTAACTAATTTTATTGTATTTATTATAACAGAGTTAATATGCTTTTGTCTTCTGTATCAATATTCAGTTGAACCAGGGCAGTGACTTTTTCTCAATCATTTTTCAGGAACTCATCCTAGAATGATAGTTGTGTGACAGCTGTGTAGGCTTTACTAAATACTTTTCACCTGACACACAAGTTGGATGTAAACTCTAAATCTAGGATTTCCTTTTGGATCAATATGCTTCCAGGAGGATGTCCGCGCAAGAGGATATGTTTAGGACTGTGTCCTCTTGGTTAACAAAGAAGGATCTCCTCATCTGAGATACAAAAGTGATGTATTTGCCATAATGCTAGATGTGGATGAGCAAGTCCATCCTTGTCAACACATCCACCTTCCCCCATCTCGATGCAGAAATTGTCTAGAGGAAGTTTATTCATTAAGTATTTGCTTCTTATCCACTTTATCAGGGCATAACAGATATCTGGAGAGGAATCTTGCTGGCAGGGAATTGTGGTAAAAGGGGGATGGGCTAGTTGCCTGAGAGTTTCACAGGCCAACCTCAGTAAATGCCTACAGTTTTAGTCCTGTCCATAGGTTATTTCTAAGCTTACAGTCTAGAGGTCATCCAAAAGCTGAGCCTTATCAGCCAGTACTGGTGGGAGATTAACATTGTCCCTGTAAAGTACATAACTAGATTTTCTCCACATATTCCAGGTGAAAGTCCAGTCATCCATACTGTTTTTAAAGGATGCTGGAGGAGCACTCTACTTCATATGCAAGTGCAGCTTATTCTATAAATGTGGGATACACTGGGTTAGATATTGGCCATGCCATCTGGTCTTAATGATGTGGTAGTATAGGTTTAGGTATCTGTGTAGGGCCCACTTGTTCTGTCCCGTTTTATGGATTCAGTTCCCTTATGGTTGGGCATGAGACAGCAAAGTGAGTAATAAAAACATAAGAACGTTAATCTGCTTTAATTAGATATTGTGCTTGTTAGCCCATTATGATATGACTTTTAGCGAGCATGACCTTAATAACCCTTCATAACACTACCTTACCATATCCTCTTTCTCTCTGCAGGTCTTTCCTCTACGTCTTTTCTTTCCTCCCTACTACCTAAGCTACCTGAAGACACCCTACCCTGCACTTTTCTTGTAATCTCCTTTTCTCTCCATCTTTACTTCCTTCTGTAACCCTAATATGAACACTCTCTCTCATACTAAGACATCACTCAATTTACCCTCACTGCCTGTAATCATGAAATCTCTAATATGTGTTTTAAATATTGTCTCGGGTCTCATTTATCGCATGCTAATTTGCGTAACAAATAATATGACTAATGAGTTTTTCCTCACATATTTTCTCTAGATCATGGTATTGTTTTTCATTGCACAGTACTATGAAGCATATGATGTGAAGTTGTTCAATCTTGCCGTTCATTCTTAACTGATGGGTTCGGAGCCGATCCCTCGGCTCCGGTACAGCCACATGCAAAGCTCGAGGTCTTCCAGTAGCTCAAGGCCAAGCCCCCTACCCCATGATGCACTGTGAATTACCTCAGATCTAGTTTGCCGTGGCATCTGATCGGAGGTTCCAGTGAAAGCTCGGGCCAGTAAACTTTAAAAATGTTTCTATTATAGTACTTATTATATACTATTAGTAAATTTTGAACTTAGGTAGTTAGTTAGCTCTTATAGCTCCATTGCAGTTCCCTTCCCGTATGTGTGTGTTTAAAGCTTATTGTTAATAATTTCACACTAATTGTTGATCCGCGTGTGTTTAGTGTGTTATCATGGCGGATGTTAAGGACAAACATCCAGAGTTCGGTTTTAAAATATGGCTGGACTGTAATCAGAAAATGTCAGCTACTAATGGACATGTTACCTGCGTATATTATTTGGGGGCTGTCCACTTGCAAGAATTTTGTGCTGTTTGCCGTTCCTTTTCTTCCAGGGTTCTGTTAGAGAGGAAAAGGAAATTAATGGACAGGGGTTTGTTAAAACACCCTTTTCAAGAGGCATTGAGTGACCAGGATGTGGCTAGCAAATCGTCTAAGTCCTCCAAGTCATCTGTTGAATCTAAGGACGCCAAACAATCTAGAAAGTAAAAAAAGTCTGATGAGACATCGGCTCCACAGGTTTCAGTGCCAACTGTCTTTTCTGTTTGGAGCCGGCCCACAGCCTTGGAGCCGGTATCTGAAGTGCCTCAGTCACCATTACTCCAGTCGGCACCATCTTTTCAGTCATCTAGGTCATCTGTCAGCCTTTCAGATTTGGATATGGATCAATTGGTGCAGAAGCTTCTCCAGGCACCAGGCCTTACTAAATTGTTATCGGCTCTGACCCAAGCGGTTTTAGAGCCGAAGACCACTACTCCTGCTTTGTGTACTCCTCCTCCGAGCCATACCGGCCCTTCGGAGCCAGAAGAGTCAAACCTGTTGATCGTGGAGCCATTGGGGTCGAGACTGGTTCCATTGTCCTCGGCGCCATCCACTCTGACATCCTCGGCGCCGACCGTGGATTCTAGAAGCCGACACTCTCCAGTCGGATCCGGAGAGGATAGTCGAACCGACTTGTCGGTGCCGACCCTCCCTCTCGGGGCTTCGGCTCGGATGAGCTTGGCTCCTACCTCCGGCTCAGAGCCCACTGCCTTGGTGCGGGGGGGGGGGGTTTTGACGGTTCCCTCAGATCCGTTGATTCCTTCCCATCGGAGCAGTGGTGCCTTCGATGCCATGAGGAGAGCTTTGTCTCCCAAGACATCCTCAACTTCAGGCCTTGCTTCTTCATCCCCTAAATCACCTGTGTCTGCTTCTGCATCCATGATCCATGCTAAGCATAGAGACCCAGAGCCCCAGGTAGACCCACAGGGTGGCCAGTGCTCTTCCAAGACCTCTCCAGAAGCTCCCACTGACCAAGAGCCTAGGAAGTGATTGTGCAAAAGGAGACACTTGGACTCACCCCAGGAGTCTTTAACATCTGATACTGACTTGGATGAGTCGGAAGGGTCCCCACAGTCCCCCTCTGAGGATATCTCCTTTGCTGAGATACTTGAGATCCTTAGGCAGAGGGGTGATTGGCAGTCCAAAAACCCTACTGAGGATGAGTCAGTTCTCCTGAAGGCTTTCGGTCTCAGCCCTCCACCTCTTGGGTGTCTCTGCCCTTCGATGAGCTCATGCAGTTGGTTTCTCGAAGGGCGTGGGAGTCACCGGAGTCTACGGAGCCCGTCCCTAGGAGGCCTAACAAATTTATATCAGCCCCACTAGACAAAACGTTCTTAGTTAAAGGAGTTCCTGTTGATGCCATGGTGATGGCGGTGTCCACCAAAAAGGAAATGTCTGAGACTTCCTCGTCTATCCATCCTCCTAATAGAGAATCTAGGATTATGTATAGATATGGGAAACGCATGTTCAGTTCAGGGACTTTTGCTCTCCATTCACTGAACTACTTAACACATTTTACTAGGTTGCAAAGAGATCTCCTTAAGGAGTTGGGAGATGCTCTTCAGGGTACACTAGCTGCGGGAGCCTCTGATAAAGTTGCTGCCCAGCTTTCTACACTAAATTCTATTGTCAACTCATCCATGCGTCTCATATCATATGCAGCTGATGGAACAAGTAGGGCAGTGGGTACAGGAATCGCTCTTGGAAGACATTCCTGGATGCGCTTGTGTTCCTTCACGGAGCCCTTCAAGTCATCCTTCGTGAACACTCCCTTTGATGGCCAATCCCTTTTTGGGCCTAAAGTGAAGGAAACTTTGACCAGGTGTGAACAGGAGGGAAAGACTCTGTCTGCCATCAGTCTGTTTCTCCACCCGTACCCGACCTTATCCCAAAGGTCAATGGGGAGGGAAAATGTGGTTTCGGAAAGTCCAAGGAGCCTTTCAGGACACATGTGGTGAACCCCCCTCCAGGGGCAGAGGAGGGGATAGTAATGGAAGATGCCACCCTCACAGCAGAGGGGATCCGCAACACCAAGGTGACAGAGATCACTTCTCTGGGCAACCCTGCCAGCGCTCCCAAAAGGAGGCCCGACTGTCCTACTCTGGAGGCAGTCGGGGGTCGCTTGTCTTTGTACCCAGATGCCTGGCTAAAAATAACAAAAGACAGCTGGGTACAAAGTATCATTTCCAGAGGATACTTCATACCATTTGCCACACCCCCTCCAACCATAAGGAGAATCCTGGACATTCCACCCATTTGCAGGGAACAGGCAACTGTAGAGGTCCGAAAGTTGCTACAAAAAAAGAGTCATCCAGCCAGTCCCAGCAGACCAAACAGGATCCGAACTTACTCAAAATTCTTTTTGGTTCCAAAGAAAACAGGGGACTGGAGACCCATTTTGGACCTCAGCAGATTCAACCAATATGTAAATAAAGAGAAGTTCCAGATGGTCAAGCTTCAGTCTATACTTCCCTTCTTAGGGAAAGACAATTGGATGTGCTCGATAGATCTCAAGGATGTGTACTACCACATAAAGATGGCCAGGCCATCCAGAGATCACTTACATTTCCGGCTGGAAGCCAATCATTATCAGTTTCGAGCCCTGCCCTTGGGTCTCACTACAGCCCTCAGAGTGTTCACCAAATGCATGGCAGTGGTCACGGCTCACCTGAGGATTCTAGGATTCCAAGTGTTTCCATACCTAGACGATTGGGTCCTTATCGCCACCACCAGGCATCAACTAATTCAGGCAAGGGAGTACACTCTGTCACTCTGCAATCATCTAGGCATTACAGTCAACTCAGAAAAGTCTGCCTTGTTGCCATCGCAGCATATCGTTTTTATCGGGCAGAGCTAGACACCTCAACCATCACTCTAAGGCTACAAATGGAAAGGGTCTTTCTTCTTCGTCAGCATGTCAACACATTGGTATCAAAAGACAGAGCACCAGCTTCAGAAGTTCTGAAAGTATTGGGTATGATGGTAGCGGCAATCCTAGCCATACCATTAGCAAGAATGCATATGTGGATCCTTCAGTGGCTGTTGTTCACTCAGTGGTCTTACCAGGAACTACCTATGGATCACACAATATTGATTACAAGTTCTTGCAAGAAAGACATCCAGTGGTGGTTGACATCTCTTCATTTCATCATAGGACGCCCCTTTGTTCTACCCCCTCCAGTAGCCATTGTGACCACGGATGCTTTTTTGATAGGGTGGGGGGGGGCATTTTTAGGGAAAGACTGCCCAAGGCACATGGACCGATCAGTAGTCACATTTGCATATCAATATCCTGGAGATGAGAGCAGTACTTTTGGCATTGCAGTACTTCCAGGACTCTCTTCCTCTAGGAATGATTGCGATTCAGACAGGCAATATGTCAGTAGTCTGGTATTTGAACAAACAAAGGGGAACCAGATCTTACCCCCTTTGCCAAGAAGCCCTCAGAGTTTGGCAGTGGGCTGTTTCCTCCCAGCGCTTTCTGTTGGCAACACACATCCCGGGGAGATCCAACGTGATAGCAGACAAACCAAGCAGGGCAGTCCTATTGCCACACGAGTGCTCCCTCAAGAAAGAGATTGCGGACAGGATTTTCAGAAATGGGGCCAGCCTTGCCGCAACCATTTTACCAGTCACATCAACACAAAATGCAGAAGCTACTTTGCCCTGATTCCCCCTCCAGTAGAAGCCCCGAGGGACACACTTGTACACAATTGGCCCCCAGGTCTCCTCTGTGCTTTTCCACCAATACCATTGTTACCCAAGGTTCTACAGAAAGCAAAATCCCTGGGAAGGACCATCATTCTTATAGCCCCTCATTGGCCTCGGCATATTTGGTTCCCATTCCTTCAGGCTCATCTGTTGGAGGATCCCTGGATTCTGGACCTAGTTCCAGACCTCCTGACACACCCTTTGGGGGGCCTTCATCCCTCTCTGCAGTCACTGAAGCTAACAGCTTGGCTGCTCCAGTTCCCCTCATAGCCAGGCTTCATAACCTTTCCAGTGAGACAAAACAGATTATTTTGTTTTCTCATAAGCCCTCCACTAGAAAATTGTATCTTAGTAAGTGGAAGAGATTTTCCATATGGACCTCTAAAAATAATATTGATCCTTACCAAGCCCCAATGACATCCATATTAGAATTTTTGACTATGATCTTTAACAAAGGAGCGGCAGCAGTAACAGTTCAGATTCAGTTGGCTGCTATTTCTAATTTTCATCTTGGAGTTGACAGTTTAAATATCATGTCCCACAAGTTATCCAAAGCTTTTCTCAAGGGGACATTTCATATGAGACCACCTGTGAAAACTCCCTATTCTCCATGGAATCTAAATTTTATGCTTTCACGTATGATTCTCCCTCCCTTTGAACCAGCATCATCTTGTGACCTCAAATATTTGTCGTAGAAAACCATTTTTCTGGTAGCTATTACTTCTGTCCGTAGAGTGTCAGAGCTTCAGGCTTTATCTGTCAACCCTCCTTATTTGATTTTTCATACTGACAGAGTATCACTTAGGACAAACCCTTCTTTTTTGCCCAAAGTTTGTTCAGAAATCAATATTAACCAAGTTATTGAGTTACCAGTTTTCTTCCCTAATCATTCCAACAAATTAGAGTATATGCTGCACCAACTTGATGTTCACAGCCAGCTCAGATTTTATTTGGATAGAACAAAAGATTTCAGGAATTCAGACCAGCTTTTTGTTTCATTCTCTGAATCCAGGAAAGGTAAACCAGTGGCTTAAACAACTCTGTCTAAATGGTTATGTGATTGTATCACTTTTGCCTATTCAGCTGCTAATATGCCCTTGCAACACAAGATTAAAGCTCACTCAACCAGAGCAGTTTCTGCATCCACTGCGTTTTCAGCCAAACTTCCCCTTGATAACATTTGTGCAGCAGCCAGTTGGTTAAAACTCATACCTTTATCACTCATTACAAAGTGGATAAGGCCTCCAGGGATAGCACACCCTTTGGGTCCACTGTTCTGAAAAATGTACTCCCGTGAGCCACCCGAGATTGATGGTGTTTGGGAAGCTACCCATCAGTTAAGAATGAAAGGCGAGATTGAACAACTTCACATTAAGAAGTTATGTACTCACCATAACGTTCCATGTGAGTTGTTTATCTCGCCTTCATTTTTACGTCCCTCCATCCTACCCTCTCCTAGCTGATAGTTGACCTAGATGTTGCTTCATCCTGATTGCTCAATGTCTTCTTCCCTTCTATAGGGGAATAACTATTATATATGGTTATAGTATACACAGCAAACAAGATCTGAGGTAATTCACAGTGCATCATGGGATAGGGGGCTTGGCCTTGAGCTACTGGAAGACCTTGAGCTTTGCATGTGGCTGTACTGGAGCCGAGGGATTGGCTCCGAACCCATCAGTTAAGAATGAAGGCGAGATGAACAACTCACATGGAACGTTATGGTGCGTACATAACTTCTTATTCTATGTTTTTCTCATTACATTTTTTTCACTTCTATGTTTTGTAGTGTTGCAAGATACTTTCTGATTTAAAATATCTGTAACTGATTTTGGAAAGATTTTTAATGTGGAGTTTTTCTCCCTGGCCTCCACTGAAAATTGGCACATCTGGTGTTGTCAGTCTTCATTTATCCTTAACCTAAGGGACTCGGTTACATGGTTGTTACAACAGCTCATCTAAACCAAAAACTCCTGAGCCAAGTTTCTACCCAGAATGCCACTCTCTAAATTACCTCAGATCTCGTTTGCTGTTCTTCTTGTAAAGACTCATCAGTCAAACTCTCTTTGAACTAAGTAAAAATTTACTGTTCACTCCATTTCTATTTCAGAATTTCAATCTCCCAGTTAGCTTAGTTGTATACCCCTCTCTCTCTTATCTCTCCTTTAATCTTTACAGTTTTTGTTTTTGGAGTGAGTGTTCTATGCCTTTCTTCCTTAGTACTATTTGGTATCTCTCCTACCTTTGCTGGTAGTGCTATCCCTTTCCCCTACCTCTGGTAGTTTTTGGTATACCATCATTGGTAGCCTTTCCTTCTTTCTTACTTTTTATTTTGTGTGTGTGCATGTGTGTGTGTGTTTTGGCATGAGTGTATCTGCCATTGTTACTTGTCTTTCAGTATGGCAGATAAAAGCAAGGGAACTACTGGCTTCAAATCCTGTTTTGGTTGTGGCAAAAAAAATGCCAAACTCCGATGGTCATGCTTGTTATGCATATCGCTTGGATCTGGTGCACTTAGAACAGCAGTGCGACATTTGTCAAGCCTTTAGCCACTGTGCTCTAGTTGAGAGAAAGAATAAACTTATTTTAAGAGGTTTATTAAAAGCATCCTTTGAAGAGACCTTGTCTAGTTAATCCAGAGGTGCTAAATCCGAGGGGTCTTCTCCTTCATCCTCCTCATCTTATTCAGAAAAAAGAAGTCACTCGATGCTGACTTCACCCTCAGCTCTGGCTCATAAGAAGTCAAAACCTTCTGTTCCCATAGCTTCTGTGGAACCAAAGGCAGATCTGAGAAAATCTATGGAACTGTCTCCATTGGCTCCAGTAGTAGTGACTACCTCAGCACCTCTACTTTCAGCTCAGTCCACCTCGGTGCTGACCCTCGAAAGTGCATCCCCTTCTTCGGTGCCAGTTACTGTGCTGACAGTATTTTGGAACTGGTTCCTCCCCAGCACCTATCATCCAGGAACCACTGTTTCCTTTGGTTCCTAGAACCAGATAATCTCCTTCAGTAGTCCCTTTTGTCTGGCAACTACCAAGTCCCTTTTTGGAGAGGCCAGAGTCTCCTTCAGCCTTGTCGATACGGTTCTCTAGGAGTCTGATGGAAGTTGCCGTCATGAGATTGGTGGATCAGCTCCTTGTGGCGCGGGGTCTCTCCACTTCTTCCCAGGCTTCACTCCCTGCTGGAGATAGGCATCGTTCTCCAAGGACTCCACCAGACATTCCTTCTCTAACCACTCTGGCTTTAGAGACCTCGGCTCCGACTTCTCCAATTCCATCTGTCCTGGTGCCGACAGCTCTCATGTCTTTAGTTCCAGTCTCCGCCCCGAGTTCCTCGGTTGCTTCGGAACCAATGGACTCCTGGGGTCATAGCTCCACAACGCTCTTTGTGGGCTCTTCGTCAGCTCCGACCTTGATGGTGGTTTCCTCGGAGCAGGGTGGGACCACGGTTCCAAGCTTGTCCTTCCAGTTTCTGGGCTCCCATCCCTCTTGGGGGGGGGACCTGCCTTTCAAGTTAAGGAGAGAGCCTTGGCCTCTGCAAGCTCCTAGCTGGTTTCTTTCCCATCAGAACTTTTCCCCGGGATCTCCTCTGGTCCAGAGTTTCCACCAACCTCCACACCCGGACAGCGAGCACCAACACAGCAGGAGACCCCTGCACAGGGCCCTACCTCCTCCGATTTCTCCACAGAAGCTCCCACCGAGGATGTGCCTTGGAAGAGGTCATATAAGAGGAAACAGCTCAATTCCCTGGAGGAATCTCTCACAGAAGACATGGATTTCAGTGACGGGGAGGGTTCTTCCTGATCACCCCCAAAAGACATTTCCTTTAGAGACATTCTCGAATTATTAAAGCAGAGGAGTGGTTGGAAGCCCCAAGACCCCTCCTCAGAGGTGTCTGTGTACCTCCAAGCATTCAGTGTTCACCAATCTACCTCTTGGGTGACCCTGTCGACTGATGATCTTATCAAACTGATTGCCTAGCAGGCATAGAAGGCCCCTGACTCCATAGAACCAATCCCCAGAAGACAAGATAAAATACTTTCAGCTCCAGAAGACCATCAGCATTGGGCCAAAGGTTTAGTAGTAGATGCCATGGTAGTTGCAGCAGCTAGCAGGAAGGAACTGGCGGAAAAAAGTTCCACTGTTCATCTCTCTAACTGAGACTCCAGGGCGATGGACAGGTTTGGGAAGTATGTCTATGCTTCTTCGACCTATGCCTTGCAATCGTTGAACTTTTTGGCACACTTCACTAGACTTCAGAGGGATCTGATCAAGGAGCTCTCATGTACCTTCACGGGAGCTGTGTCTGATGAAGTTCAGGATAAATTAGTCTCCCAGCTTGCCTCCTTGGAGTCTGTCTGTAACTTGTCAATGAGGCTTATTGCACATGCAGCCGAGGGCATGACTAGGTCAGCGGGTTCAGGCATAGTCATAAGGAGGCATACCTGGATGCGCCTGTGCGAGTTTGTGGAGCCATTCAAGTCTTTGTTCGTCAATGCTCCATTTGACGGATCTTCTCTTTTTTGCCCTAAAGTTAAAGATATCTTAACCAGGTGTGAAAAAGATGGAAAAACCCTTTCTGCTGTGGGCATACGTTTTTCTGCTCCCCAACGCTTCTATTCCAGGAACCAGAGAAGCAGGAAAATGTAGTTCAAGAAGACCTAAGGGCTTTTCCAGGATACACATGGTAATGATTCTCCCTGGGGCAGAAAAGGAAGCTATAGTGGAAGACACCGATCACGCAACAGAGGTGGCCCACAAAATCAGGGTTCCGGAAATTCCTTCTCAGGGAAATTCTATTAATGCACCTGAAAGGAGGCTCAATTGCTTGCCTCTGGAGGCAGTCGGGGGAAGACTGTCCTTGCACCCAATAGCCTGGCAAAAGATCACCACAGATGCTTGGGTGCTAAGGATCATTACCAGAGGTTACTACATTCCATTCGACCTTGCTCCAAAACTAGGAAGACAAATCCCCCATGTTCCACCCAGTCAGAGGAATCAGGCAGCTCTGAAAATTCCAAAGCTGCTAGAAAAAAGTCATCCAAGAACTCCCACCAGATCAAATAGGATCTGGATTCTACTCAGCATGCTTTTTGCTGCCAAAAAAGTCAGGGGACTGGAGACCAGTTTTGGATCTCAGTGTTCTAAACAAGTTTGTTCAACAGACAAAATACCGGATGGTCATGGTCCAGTCTATTCTTCCCTTCTTAGGGAAAGATGATTGGATGTGCTCTGTAGACCTCCAGGATGCGTATTACCACATAAAAATGGCCAAATGTTCCAGGAGTTTCTTCCACTTCTGGCTGGGAGTTAGTCATTATCAGTTACAAGCTCTGCCCTTCCATCTGACAACAGACCCCGGGTGTTCACCAAATGTATGGCAGCAGTAGCAGCTCACCTGAGACTGCACGAATTCCAAGGGTTTCCATATTTGGACAACTGGCTCCTTACCAATCTCACCAGACATCTTCTTGAACAGACAAGAGATTTTACCCTAAGCATTTGCTCTTGCGTAGATGTAATGGTGAATCTTGCAAAGTCTCAGCTAAGCCCAACCCAACAACTGGAATTCATAGGAGCCTGTCTGAATTTGACCTCTTGCATAGCCACCCTTCCTGTTCACGGACTACAGAAAATAAGATCACAGATAGACATTATTCTCTCCAACGACAATGTTCCCGCTTTACTAGTTCTACAGGCTCTGCGATTCATGGCTGCGCCCATTACTTTAGTACCGCTAGCAAGGTACCACAAGAGAATCCTACAGTGGCTTCTCTCCTCCCAATGGTCTATTCTTACTCATCCTCTGTGTCACCTCATCTGAATTACCAATCGATGCAAGAAGGATTTATCTTGGTGGATGGAATCTGAGGAAATTCTTTTGGGCCGACTGTTTCTTCTCATTACTAGGCCATAGTGACCATGGATACCTCCCAGATCGGGGGGGGGGGGGGGCATTTTCACAGAAGGACTGTCCAAGGCACATGGTCCCCAATAGAGGCCAATCTTCATATCAGTATTCTGGAACTGAGGGCATTGCCCTTAGTATTGTAAGCCTTTCAAACTGTCCACCCTCTAGGAATAATTGCAATTCAGTCTGACATGTCAGCAGTCTGGTACATCAACAAGCAAGGCGGAACCAAGTCTTACCCCCTTTGTCAAGAAGCCCTCAGAGTGTGGCAATGGGAGAGCTCTTCAAACTGCTTTCTGGTAGCAATGCACATCCCTGGGAGTTTGAACGTGATAGTGGACAAATTGAGCAGATGCATCCTCCTGCCTCACGAGTGGTCTCTCAATCCCAGAGTGGCGAATGAGATTTTCCATCAATGGGGCCTGCCTTACTGCAACCTATTTGCACCCCACCCAGAACATCAAGTGCAGCAGCTACTTTGCCCTAATCCCCCATCAGAGGGAGTCGCCGAGAGACTCCCTCCATCACGATTGGCCCTCGGGACTACTCTATGCCTTTTCCCCCATTCCTCTAATAGCCTCTTTCTTGAAGAAAGCCATAAGGTTGAAGAGCAAAGTGATTCTCATTGTCCATTTTTGGCCTTGGCAAGTCTGGTTCCCCTTTCTTTGGTCTTATCTACTTCAATGTCCTTGGACTCTGGACCTGGTTCCAATCTATGTCTCATCCTCAGGGACTAGTTCATCCCAACCTGAAAAATCTCAAGCTTACAGCTTGGTTGCTCAAGTTCCATTGATTGCCAGGCGAAGTAACATCTTCCCCAGTTCAAAACATTTTGCTAGCTTCCCATAAACCTTCCACAAGGAGACTCTACCTCAGCAAATGGAAAAGATTTTCCATATGGGCAAGCAATAACAAACTTGAACCTTTCTCAGTACCAGTTGAAGAATTTTTGCAATTTTGTCTACACTCTTCGAACAAGGAGCTTCTTCTTCTACAATAAGAGTTCAGCTTGCTGCTATTTTTAATTTCCATAATGGTTTTGATGGGCAATCTTTAATTTCACATAGGCTGTGCAAGGCTTTTCTAAAGGGAATATTAAGGTCAAAGCTTCCTTATAGGGGAACACCTCGTTCCCTGGAATCTTACTGTGGTTTTGTAATCCTTGGTCCAGTCCCGCTTTGAGCTGGCAGCTACCTGTGATTTGAAATTTCTTTTGTAGAAGACCATTTTCTTAATAGCTATTACATCCGCTAGGAGGATTTCAGAGATTCATGCGTTATCTTCAAAACGTCCATATTTGAATTTTCATATAAACAGGGTATCGCTGAGAACCAACCCATCCTTTCTTCCAAAGGTCATATCTGAGACTAACAATCAATCGATTGAATTGCCAGGGTTCTTCCTTAATTTTTCCAACAAGGGAGAATACTGCTTACATCTATTGGATATCCACAGACAGCTGCATTTTTATCTCGACAGAACTAAAGATTTCAGACAGTTGGACCAGTTATTTGTTTCCTTTTCAGGTCTTTCCATGGTTAAGTCAGTTTCTAAGGTTACATTGTCTAAGTAGTTAAGAGAATGGATTACCTTTGTTTATAACAAGAAAACACTCAAATTGGCAGCCCCAGTTAGAGCACACTCCACAAGAGCTATACTTCCATGGGCAACATATGTGCAGCTGCTCTAACAATTCAGTCGGGATTGCGGTCTGTCGAGGTCAACACTTGTTTTTTTGGGAATAGCGAGTAAAAACTTTCAGTTTAACTTAATTTTTCCCTATTTAGCTTTCTAATCATATCCTCTCTTTACCACTAAACTGACTTTATTCTTTTTAACATTACTTGCTATTCTTCTTTACCAGTTGGTAAAGTTTTCCCTGTTTCTGTACCTTCACTGTGAGGTATTACATTTTTACCATTGTTGGTATAACTTTCCTTTTTACCAATTCTGTTTTAAAAAAAAAATCTTTCTACTTTCCTTGACAGATTTTTTTTTCTTAGGCATTCTGCATGACATGGCTGATTCTAAGCCTACTGGATTAAGAAATGCACTTCCTGTGGACACAAGATACCCAACTCTGATGCCCACAGGGAGTATGTCCAGTCTTTAGGCCCCTCCCACCTCAAGACTTCTTGTACTATTTGTGCTGGCTTCAGCACAAGAGCCATTAGCGCCCATTGAAACAAGCTAGTGCTTAAGAGCCTTATACCTGCTCTTGCACCTTCTTCTGTTGTTTCTACTTTAGGGGCTCAAACCCCCCTCTCAGAAATCAAAGTCCATGGAACCTAGGGATCATTGAAAGCACTCTTCTGTCATGTCTCCCAAATCCACTCTGACATCAGAGCTGCCAGCTAAGGTTTTCAAACACTCAGATCCGAAACCCTCTGATCTGAAGCCTACTACTTCAAAGTTTCATAGGCTCTGAAGACCCCACTTCTCTCCAGAGGCTGTGACTCTTTGATCTCCTTTACTATAGGAGACTCCAAGAAAGTCTTTTTGAACTCCTTCCACTTCCTCTTCAATCAGGTCCTCCCAAAGTCTTTCTGAAGCATAACTGGAAAGGTTAATGAGAAAATTCCTCAGAGCACAGATCCGGATGGGGGTCTTACTGTCTTCCATCTCCCATCAGACTTGTGAGCCTTAAACCTCCCTCACACACAGTCATCACTTCTTTTCAGATCCAACTTTCTGTTTCAGAGATATCTGATCCAAGATCTGCATGTGTCAAATCGTCAGATCCGAAGATGCTTTTATCATCGACTCCAACTATCGGCTCTGACCCCCACCCCCCTTGAGCAGGACGTGTCTCAGAGCTGAGGTGTTGGTGTAGGATCTGATGGAATGACTTTGACTCCAAAGATTTCAGAGCCGTCAGTTCCCCTTGGTGCCTCAGTGCTGGGCAGCTCCAACTCATCCCTCAGACCAGAGGGTCAGGGAGGGCCCTGGTTTGTCTAATCCGAGAGTTTTGGCTCTAGTCAAATTGGCCTCAGCTCCTGGTCCCTCTGCCTTCAAGGTGGTGGAGAGGGTGTTCGCTCACCCGAGTAAGGTCTCAACTCTTACCTCTTCCGATCCTATTCCTGTTCCCTCTTTGATACCTGTGTCTGAGTCTGAACTCCCCACCTCTTCCAATACCTCTCCAGAGCACCCCACTGAAGAGGTCCTCAGAAAAAGGTTGTGTAAAAGGAGGCACTTAGATTCCCCTCAGGAATCTCTGACAGAAGACACTAATTTCGATGAAGGGGAAGGGTCCCCTAGTTCTCTACCAGAAGACGTGTCCTTTGGAGACATTCTAGAAATCCTACACCAGAAAGGTGGTTGGTCTTCCTAAACCCCTTCCCAGGAGGAGGTGGTGGTCCTAGAAGCCTTTGGGTGTGGCCCATCTACATCTTCAGTTACCCCCCTGCCAGATGAGCTTATAGATCTTGTCTCCCGGACACAATAGAACTGATTCCCAGTTGATGCCATGGTTGTTGCGGCAGCCACCAAAAAAGAGCTAGCTGAGCAGAGCTCCTCTGTCCATCCTCCTAATAAAGAATCTAGGGTAATGGACAGGTACGGGAACCGAGTTTATACCTCAGTGACCTTCGCTTTATAGTCGCTAAACTATCTGGCACATTTCAGTAGATTACAGAGGGACTGTATTAAGTAACTCTTTAATTCTGCCCCTGGGTCCATGTCAGTGGAGGACGAGAAAACTTATGCATCATGAATGGCACCCTACAATCTGTATCGATTGCATCTATGAAATTAATCTCCCATGGAACTGAAGATTCCTCATGGGCTGTGGGTTCAGATATAGCCATTAGGAGACATGCCTGGATGTGATTATGTGACTTTGCAGAGCCCTTTAAAGTGTTATTTATCAATGTTCCCTTTGATGGATCTTCTCTGTTTGGGCCCACTGTTAAAGAGACACTTTGGCACAGTGAGCAAGATGGAAAGACATTGTTTGCTGTGGGAATCCATTTTTCTACCATGCAAAGACCTTTTTCTAGAAATCAACATGGCGGTAAGAAAATATGGTTGTGGAAATCTCAAGGACCTTTTCAAGACTCACATGGAGATTTCTCCCCCCAAGGGCAGAGCGGAAAATAATAGCAAAGATAGACACCGCCCACATGGCAGAGGGGGTCTGCAGAACTAAGGCTTCTGAGATTCCTTCTCAGATAGATCTTTTCAGCTCTCCTGAAGGATTACCCGACTATTCTTCTCTAGTGGCAGTCAGGGGGAGCTTGCACCCTAAAGCCTGGTCAGCCATCACAAAAAATATGTGAGTGCAAGGAATTGTATCCAGAGGATATTTCATTCCTTTTTTGCAAGTTTCCTCAATGAAAAGAAAATATCTGTCTGATATTCCATCCAATCAAGTGGGAGTTAGAAGCTCTGGAGATTCAAAGGCTGCTAGACAAAAGAGGCATCCAAGAGGTCAAACCAGAACAAAGAGGATCCAGATTTTACTCAAAGTTCTTTTTAGTGCCAAAGAAAACAGGGGAACTGAGACCCATCCTGGATCTCAGTTATCTGAACCAGTTTGTAAAGAACTCCAAGTTCTGTATGATCACAGTACAGTCCATTCTGCCTGTGCTAGAGAAGGATGACTGAATGTGCTTTGTAGAGCTTCAGGACACATACTATCACATCAAAATAAACAGGTGCGCTCGAAGATGCCTATGCTTCAGGCTGGGAGCCAGTCATTATCAGTTCAGAACTCTGCCCTTCGGTCTCACCACAGCCCCCAGGGTGTTTACCAGATGTATGTCAGTGGTAACAGCTCATCCAAGACTGCATGGATTTAGAGTGTTTCCTTATTTGGACTACTGGCTCCTCACCGCACCAACCAGGCATCTCCTAGTAAAAGCCAGAGATTACTTACACCAATTATCTCAATCTCTGGGGATCACAATCAATCTTTCAAAATCTCACCTTCAACCAGTTCAAGTTTTGGAGTTTATAGGAGCTTGTCTAGATACAGTCAATCATCTTGCTCACTTACCACAAAACAGAATTCTTTCTTTGAGACTGCATGTCGGACAGGTTATTTCTCACCCTTCTCCCCCAGGAAAAGTGGTTCTCAAACCCTAGGTTTGATGGCTGCAGAAATTGCCTTGATACCTACTGCTTGTCTTTACATGCGAATCCTCGAATGGACTCTGGCAGTACAATGGTGCATTCTTCAACAGTCTTTGCAACATCATATAAAACTAACTTGAATCTGCAAGGACTCCCTACTCTGATGAATTAAATCCAACAAGATTTTTCAAGGACTTTCCTTTATCCTTCCTCCCTAAATGCCACATTGACCATGGATGCCTGTCAATTGGGGCGGCATTTCTTGGGACAGACTGTTCAAGGCAGTTGGTCCCCAGAAGAGACCAAATTGCATATAAAGGTCTTGGCGATGAGAGCGGACCTTCTAGCATTGCAGGCCTTTCAGAACTCTCTTCCTGTAGGGACAATTGCTATCCAAACAGACAATATGTCGGTGGTCTGGTACATCAACAAGCAAGGTGGAACCAGATCTTACCCCCTTTGCCAAGAAGCAATGAGAGTTTGGCAGTGGATGATCTCCTGCAACCACTTCTCTCACTCAGTGGCAAACATGATCTTCCACAAATGGGGTCAGCATTGCTGAGATGTATTCACCTCTCCCCTCAACAACAAATGCAGCAGGTTTTCTGCCCTGATCCCCTTCAGTGACAGTCACTGAGTTCATGATTGGCCCTCCAGTCTTCATCATACTTTTCCTTCCCTGCCTCTAATCCCCAAATTCCTTCAGAAAGCACTCCTGTTGAAGAGCAAGGTATTCCTCATTGCCCTCTTTTGGACTCAGCAAGTATGATTCCCCTTCCTATAGTCTCATCTACTGTATCCTCCTTAGACACTGGACCCCAGTCTAGATCTCCTTTCACATCCTTCAGGGATGACTCAGCTGGACATTGCAGGTCTCAGGTTGACTGCATGGCTTCTCCAGTTCCAATGGTCGCTAGACATTCCAGGCCTTCCTGTGCAGTTCGCCAAATTCTGTTTTCATCTCAGAAGCCCTCTGCAAGAAAGATTTATAAAAGTAAATGGAAACGGTTTTTTTTTTTTTTTTTTTGGGGGGTGGGGGGGGTTCAGCAGAGATAGTTGGATCCTTTCAGTGCTCCAGTCCCTGCTGTTGTAGATTTTCTTGCCTCCATTTTTCAAGGTGGGGCTAAATTCTCCATCATCAAAGTTCAGCTAGCAGCCATATTTAATTTCCACATCAGAGATAATGCTTTTCCTTTAGCTTCATCCAAGTTATGTAAGGCATTTCTAAACAGTACCTTTTTACTTAGACCCCCAATAAAGTATTCTGTTCCACCTTCGGATCTTACTGCTGTATTGCAAAGTTTAGTACAACTACCCTTTGAACCCTCAGTTAAAGCAGATCTCAGATGACTTGAGACGTACCTCCCTGGACTACATGAAAAGAGACATGGAAGAGCTCTTGGAGCATGTGACCTAGGCAGGTATGACCCTAGCCCTGAGTAGCATCCTGCCTTTGCCCAGAATGATACCACAGTATAAGGACAAAATGATAGACTACAACAATTGGCTAAGCTTCTGGTGTCATTCAAAGGGGGTCCAGTATTTGTCTGCCTGGGAAGACATGATTGACAAACCACGATGCTTTGCCAGAGATGGTCTGCACCTGTCACCCCTGGGATTCAGGTTACTGGCTAAAGCTCTTGCCACCCCTATTAGTGCCTTTTTTAGGCAAGGTTTGAAGGATAAAACCACCACAGTAACAGATACAAGCATGCAAAATCTGAAGGTAATGTTACTCAATGCTAGAAGTCTAAACCTCAAAGTGCACTCTCTCGAGGCACTCCTAAAAATGGAGAACATCGATATCTGTTCAGTAACTGAGACCTGGTTCAAGGCTCCAGAGAGCACCCCTGCAATACTGAGCTACACTTCTTACCACACTTTTTGGCCACAAAACCAAGACCGAAGCACTAAAGGTGGAGGAGTGTCCATATTCACCAAGGATATTCACACCTCCAGGCTAGTTGCCCAACACAATGCATCTGAAATTCTCCAGGTGCAACTAACACTAGGTAAGACTGCAATCCAAATTGTAGCTTGCTACAGATCCCCCTCCATGCCCCAGGATTCTCACTACACTTTTCTAAACATACTGGAAAATATTAAGATACAACCAAACACCCTAACACTGGGTGATTTCAACTACCCTGCCATTAATTGGGAAAACTACTCGGGTACCAACTCTTTTTCCTAACGGTTCTTGGAATTCATAAATTCCAATGCCCTGGATCAACTAATCCATTGTCCCACCAGGGGAGCCAATATCCTAGACCTGGTCATTACCAACATGGGAGATAGATGCTCCACACCAGTGGTCACCCCCTCATTGGTCAGGTCTGACCATAAGCAAATCACCTTTGACATCCACATCCCACCTCCACCCCCCAGTAAGGAAACCTCCTTAAAAAACTTCTCCAAAGCCAACTTCATGCTGCTGAAGTCAGAAGTGACAAACTTCACAAGGCCCACGCATACGGGATCTGGAAGTTCAACGGCAGAATCCTACACTAAGGCACTGTACGAACACATCCACTCGTGCATGAATCGTGCCATCCCAAATAGAACCAAGATGCTCTTCTCCAAAAAAAGGAAGCCAATCTGGTGGTCCCATGCTGTAAACAAACTGTACAACAGAAGGAAGAAACTGTTGCAGAAAAGAGGAAAATCCCAGGATGCAAAAAACTTCCTCACCAGCCTCAGTAAGAAGCTGAGATCCCTCATAAAATCGTCAAAAGCTAGTTACGAAAATACAATTGCCAAAGATTCCAAAGACAGCCACATGGCATTCTATAGTTATGTCAGGAATGTAAATGGCAATGCTCAGATCTGCTCTGAGCTACAACAGAATGGCATTAAATATACTGATCCCAAGGATATTGACAATATCCTGGCAGATCAATTTAGTGCCAACTTCACCCCCCTCTCACCCCCTAAAGGGCCCATCTCAAAACCAAAAGATTGCCAAATTCCGATAATCACATCCACACAGGTAGAAACCGCACTCTCCAAAGCTAAGAATACAGCATCCATGGGAGCAGATGACATCCCAGGCTGTGTACTACATGAACTACAAAATGAACTGGCACCTCACCTAAGTGTCATGTTTAATCATAGCCTCACCTCAGGCTTTGTGCCCACTGAGTGGCGCACAGCTACAGTTATACCGCTCCACAAGGGAGGATCCGCCTTGGATCCCGGGAACTACCATCCCATCAGTCTGACAAGCCTGATCTGCAAGGGCATGGAAAGCATTATCATGGAACTTATAAACAAAGACATTGGCAACCTTCAAACACTGGACCCCACCCAGTTTGGGTTTGTGAAGGGCCGATCTTGTCTCCTGAATCTGATTGACTTCTTCGAATCAGTCTCCAGAGCTGTGGACGAGGGTAAGGTGGTCCACACAGCCTATCTGGTCCTTGCCAAGGCCTTCAACACCATCCCCCACTCTGAATCATAGATAAACTTACTAAGCTGGGCATAAATCCCTACGTCACTCGATGGGTTGCCAACTGGCTTACTGACAGAACCCAGACTGTAAAAGTAACCGACTCCAAATCCAACTCCAGACACGTGACAAGTGGAGTACCTCAGGGTTCAGTCCTGGGACCACTCTTGTTTGGCATCTACTTCTCTGAAGTACAGGCCAACACTAAGGGACTCTGGCTAACAAAGTTTGCAGATGACTGCAAACTGGGAGCCATTATTGAATCCCCAAATGATGTGGATATTCTACAAAAAGGCCTTACAGAAACAGATGCCTGGTGCCAGAGCCATGGGCTCAAGCTTAATGCCAAGAAATGTATAGTTATCTCCTTTGGAAAAAAACATGTACCCATGAATTACCACATAGGTGGCAGGATGCTAAACATCGAAAGTGTGATGAGAGATTTAGGGACACAGGTGGACAGTGGCCTCACTTTCGATAACCACATCGCCACAACAGTCAGGAAATCCCTCTATGTGGCACACCTCATCACTAAGGGCTTTTCATCCAGAAAAAAGGAGGTCATTGTCCCACTGTACTCATCCCTCATTAGACCCATTATAGAGTATAATGCCTCGTTTGGTATGTACCTAACAAGACATCTGCAACAGCTGGAAAGGCCACAGAAATACCTCACTAAAAGAATCACAGGCCTAAAGCAGATGCCATATGCTGACCGTCTAAAAAAACTCCATATACTCTGTGACATATCGTCTACTCAGAGGCGATCTCTGCTTAACATACAAGGCCATGTCAAACGCTGAGCTGTTGGACATGCTCCACTTAAAGAAATCCCAATCCCTCAGAGCCACATGCTCCAGGGATCTAAACCTTGTCATCACAATGAACAAAACAGGCTGGAGTGATAGGTTCCTGACCCAGAGACTCCCCATACTCTGGAATAGACTGCCCATACATGTCAAGCAGAGCGCCTCACTGGCCCTCTTCAAAAGGAACCTTGATGATTGGATGGGAGATAGGAAATTCACCCCAGGGATCATGTCAGTCGCCCTGCTAGACAGGGGCCCAGAGAAATAAATATTGTGGGAAGAAATATCCAGGGAATTGTTATGGCTAGGCTTGCATAGGCCCTAGGGCCGATAGCCTAGTACCAACCTATGAACCTATGAACCTATTTATTTCTTGGAAAACAGTCTTTCTTGTGGCTGTAACTTCTGTGAGGTGAGTCTCTGAACTCCTAGCAGTCTCTTCAAAACAGCCTTATCTAATTTTCCATTAAAGAGAGAATTCCTTTACGCACTAATCCTACCTTTTTATCCAAAGTTGCCTCAGAAACAAACATCAAGCAAGTCATCAACTTGCCAGTTTTCTTTCCTAAATTTGACAATAAAGGAGAATACATTTCATCTTTTAGATGTACATAAACAACTTTGTTTCTGTCTACAGAGGACTAAAGAAATTTGGAAAACTGGCCAATTGTTTGTTTTATTTGCCAAGAATAAATTGGAAAAAACAGTTTCAAAAACTACAGTAGCCAAATGGATAACAGATTCTATTTCTCATGTTTACTCTTTGAGAGGGTTAACCTTGCCAAGACAACCAAAAGCACATTCAGCTAGGTCAATGGCTATGTCAGCTGCTTTTTGGGCCAGAGCTTGTATTGATATTTGTGCAGCTGCCACTTGTTCCAGTGCTCTTACTTTTATTGCTCATTACACGTTGGATATCATCTCCAGAAACAGGATTGAATTTGCATTTGGTTCTGCTGTTCTCCTTAACATCCTTCCATGTTGGCCACCCAAGGTTACTGTAGCTGGGCACTCTGTCCCATTCATTGAGGAACAAATGAAAATGGCAACATCAGATATGAAAGTTATGTGCTCACCTTAACTATGCATCTCTGTTGTCCATTTTCATTCTTCTTCAAACCCCCCCCCCCACTCTTCCTCTATCCATGCCTTTGCGAGTGACCTGATGAAGATTTTTGTTAGGAACCACAATTCCTGTTTGAGGCCCTGTCCTGTTGCTGTTTCACTTTTTCTGCAGTACTATGATAATGTTTTATATTCAAGGACAGTATAGTAGCAGCCAACTCGATCTAAAATAATTCAGTGGTCAGGGGCATTATGGGTGAAGTGAGGAGCTTGAATGCCAGATCCTAGAATCTAGAGAGAATGGCCAAGTCGGATCCAAGAGCCAGGATCCAAGACTCATTCGTTGAGGAAGAATGAAAATGGACAACAAAGATGCATAGTTATGGTGAATAGATGGCTTTTATTTCTCTCTTCTAAACAATCAAATGCCACCCCCCCCCCTGCCAGTGAGTGTTAGTTATGGTGAGTACATAACTTTTATTTCTCCCTTCAAAACAATCAGATGTCCCCCAAGAGTACTAACATCAGGGATGTTTCTGTGTGAATAAGCACTGAAGGCAGCTAGTTTCTTAGATTCACCCTTTCACATGAGATTGAAGTTTTACAGCTACTGTTGCAGAATGGCTGTGCTCAACAGTTTTGTTTCTTAATAGTCTGTGCAGTGTCACATTCTGTGCTGGATGCCAGACAGGAAGCAATAAATATATCATATTTACTTTGCCTGACAGCAAACCAGAGAATTTGTTTTATTTTTGATAAGTCATCCCATCTCAGTTGGCGTAAGAGGAACACTCCACTGTGTAATGCTTTAGATTGCTCCATAATGATAGATTTAAGAGGTATGTACCATCACTGTTCCATCAACAGTAGCCAGGACCAGTCCCTCTTAACAAAAGTGGTCATGTTCTTGGTGGCTAACATGAAAGATAGCTTTTAGTCAAGAAATCACTGAAGTGGCAAAACTTAGAGTTTCCTCTTAAAAACATATCAACATGACCTGATGTGCAAGCACTCCACTGATGTAATGTCCTCCTCTTGCCAGTAGAACACAGCATGATTAACTTGTGAGATTACCTTTCTTAAGCTAATATTGTATTTCATTTTGTTATAACGGGATGCGGGGTGGCGCAGTGGTGCAGCGGTTAATGTTGTCGCCTCACAGCAAGAGGTTCTTCGGTTCGATTCTCGGCTGGGGTGCCTTCTGTGTGGAGTTTGCATGTTCTCCCTGTGTTCATGTGGGTTTCCTCCGGGTACTCCGGTTTCCTCCCACATTCCAAAGACATTCATCTGGAGCATTTCTCCCCGGGCCTCCGCTGAAAACAGGCTCTGTGGAACCTAGTCAGACTTTCCCGGTCAACAGATGTTAAAAAAATAAAATAACAGTACAGTGATGTGTCTTCCAGACTGTAAACACATTTCTTGAGCTTCCACAGCTGTCTCACAAATCTTGCATTACGAAGGGGCAGACGTAAGTGTCATGAGAGTTCTGTATGTTGAAATAAAATAGGTCTTGTATCCATGGAATGACTTTTCTACTGGTTTCTGACAAATTATGGTCAAACGGAGATAAAGAGATTCTGATGCACATGTTGGTGAATCTTTTGGAAGTTTTTTTTACAGAGTGCTGCAAGGCATGTTTTGGATTTTATTCCTTTTGTAGTTTCTGTGAATGTAGACATCCACCTAGTAAAGTTACATTTTTGTGTATAATGTTGCCTTATTGACACATCAGAAATTCACATTTTGTCACGGAGGTCTCATGCCTGTTGCACTTTATATCGCTAGCAGTTGAGCAATTTTCTGCTGAAAGCTATTAAATTAAATATTATCAGACTTGTCTGTACATTACACATCTGGCTCAATCTTTTGCCAAGGATTGCATAGTTTGCAACATAAAATTAAATTACTCATTTCACTTAAACAAAGTCCTTTATGCTATCCCTGTTTCTACCTACCCCATTTATCTTTTATACTCCCACTACTATACCCCATTACTAGATACTACCTTTCTTTGAATATTGGGCTTCACTTTCTCCATGCCCTTACAAATTTCTTCTTAATTTGGCTGTCTTTATTAACTTTATGACTTCACCCTTATTGTCCTTGCTTTTCTTGTATTGACTTCTCCAAAGTCTCCATTTTTTCTCATGTAACTTATATGGTCAATATTTCATAGATTTCTTTTCCATTTCCTTTGTATTAGGCATTATTCTGATTATCTCCTCCAGGCCGGATTCCTGAAGCATTTTCCATTTCCTTGTCACTCCATTTATTGCAGCTATCAGTGCTTATGTCTTTATCTGTTTAGCATTTGTTTACTGGGAAAGTCTAAATGGGCAACATTGCTCGTTTTCAGCAGAGATTGGGGGGGGGGGGGTCCAACTAAAAATAGCTACTTTAATAGTTTAGTGTAAGTTTAGTAATGATCATTAATACAGATGTAAATTTAAGTTGAGGAAAACACTCAACACATGGTTTAAAACATAAAAGAAAAAAAAAATAATCTACATCTGAAGTCCTTTTCATTCTTCCTTAACCTATGGGTTCGGATCCGATCCTATGATCTGACTTAGCCGCATATTCCAGACTTCTGATCCAACTCTTGAGCTCCTCCCTCTACCCATAATGCCTTAGTCCATCTCCATTACATCAGATCTTATTTGCCGCCATTGTGCACAGATGCAGGTTCCTCTTTCACTCTATTATTATCAATTAATTGTAAGTTTATCTTTAAAAAGTTAGTTTCTTCTATAATATACCTTTCTCTTCTTCCTCCCTCTCAGTTTATGAATGGCATTAGGACTACTACTGATTTTTATAATACCTCCTTTCTTTTACCATAGCTGGTATTCTACTTACCTGTTTTAATTAAGGTAATTCTTTCATATTACCACTGTTGGTAATTTTTCTCTTTTTCTATATAAAAAAAGATAATGTATTTATAATCTCCTTTCACGATATTGTTTAATTTTTTTTCTTACACATTTCTAGTGTGTTGCCTTTTGGTCTTGTTTACTTTGACCTTCAAATAAAATGCACTTCTTGTAGGCATAAGATTCCAAATTTGAATGCCCACAAGGAGTACATTTATTGTCTTGGAGCCAATCATCTGGATACGAACTGTTCAGTTTGTTCCACCTTTAATCCCCGGGCCTTAGCTGACCGTCATAATAAATTGATTTTAAAGGGTCTTATCCCTGCTTCTACTACAGTTTCAGGGGTTCATACCCCATCTAAAATGTCTAAATCCACTTTTTCAGAATCAAGAAAATGCTCCCCACTGAAGTCCCCCAGGGCTTCATCGGAGCCACCTTACAACAGATGTAAGGTCTTGTGTCGGATCCTAAGACCCGTCCTTCAAATCTGAAACCTTCTGCCCCGAAATCTACAACTCCGATAGTCATATCTGCCAGTCCTATGGTGCTATCTTCAGATCCTAGGTCCTCAGATCGGAAACCTGGCACATCACATAGTGATCGTATATCAGAGTATACAATTAGGCCTGTAGCTCCTATTCTGAGATGCCCTTTGTTACAACACTGAAGAGACATTCCAGATCTCCATCCACTACATACTCCAGGTCCTCCAGAAGTTTATCAGAAGTGGATGTGGATAGAATGGTGCAAAAATTTCTCAGAGCTCAGATTCAGATGGGCGTCATACCAGCTCTGTCCCCTGTCAGATCCGTGAGCCTTCCTACTTCATCATACACTGTTCTCTCTCCTTCTCTGAGCCATCTGGCTGCTTTGGAGTCCCAGGATCCAGAATCCCTGAGATATTCGGAGTCAGATCCCAAGACTAATTCTTCTTCGACTGCAATGCTATCCCTTGACTGCTTCAGTTCCAGTACTGTAAGATTGGAACGGGTCTTGGAGCCCAAGTGTTGGAGCCAGATCCGTGGGGCTGGGATCAACTCTGATGTTGTTGGATCCATTCCTGCCCCTCCAAGCCTCGGCTTTAGACAGTTCAGGTCTGATTCCATCCTCTGGGCATGGATCTGGGGTCGTTTGGGACCTAGCTTTGCTGGGAGCCTCGGCTCCAGCTCAGCTGGATCAGGTCTTCCTGGGTCTGTCTGCCTTGTCTGTCTGCCTTTGAGGTTGTGGAAAGGGATTAATCTCTATCCAGAGAAACACCTTCTCTTTTTTCAGATCCTATCCCTGTTCTCTCATCTCTTCTGAGCTCTGAGGCAGTCAAACCTATTCCATAGGGACAGATGGTTCTAACAAGTATCCATTCTGTTCTAGTACAGCAACTTCCCCTCTCTTCTGATACCTCCCCTGAACATCCCCCAGAGGAAGTACATCAGAAGAGAACATGCAAGAGGAGGCACATAGACTTCTTGATGGAGTATGTCACAGAGAATACTGATTTTGATGAAAGAAAAGGGTCTTACAGATCACAACTGGATGACATGTCTGTGAAGACATTTTAGAGATCCTTAGAGAAAAAGGTGGCTGGTCTTCTGAAAATCCCTCGCCTGAAAATTGGTATTTTTGGAAGCTTTTGGTTCTGGCCCATCTGTGTCTTGGGTTATCCTCCCCTGATAGATAAACTCATCGACTTAGTTTCCCATGGGGCTTGGAAAGAACTGGATACCTTTGAACCTATGCCAAAGAGATCCAGTAAATTCTTATCCCTTTTGAAAGACAGACCCCACTGGTGCAAAGAAGTCCCAGTTGATGCTATGGTTGTGGCAGCAGCCACAAAGAAAGAGGTAGCAGAACAGAGCTGTGCTGTTTATCTGCCAAACAGGGAATCTGGAGTGTTGGACAGATTCAGAAAGTGAGTCTTTGCTTTGGCAGGCTTTGCCCTGAAGTCAGTAAACTACCTGGCACACTTTACTAGACTTCAGAGAGATTTGACCAAAGAGTTGTCAAATTCTGTCTCAGAGTCCATGTCTGCAGAGGATTTCAAAAGAACGTCCTCGAAACTGGCTATTCTCTTATTCATATCAAATGTTTCGATGAGGATGATTTCTCACTCTGCCAAAGGCACCTTATGAGCAGCTGGTTCAGCCATAAGGAGATTGTTTGCCATAAGGAGACATGCCTGGATGCGGCTGTGCAACTCTGCAGAGTCTTTTAAGACGTCCCGTTCAATGGGTATTCCTTGTTTGGGCCTTCGGTAAAAGAGATACTTACTTGCAGTGAACAGGATGGAAAGACACTGTCTGAAGTGGGAATCAAGTTTTCTACCCCTCAATGAACCTTCTCCAGGAATCAAAGAGGGGATAAAAAGATGTGGTTCCAAAAATCTTAGGAACCTTTCCAAGACCCAAGCTGTGATAGTTCCTCAAGAGGCAGAGGAGAAATTCTAATAGAAGACATCACCCTAGAGGCAAAGAAGGCCCACAAAATCAGAGGTTCTGGGATTCTTTCTCCAGTCAGACCCTTCCAGTGCTCCTGAAGTGCTGCTGGACTGTCCAAATTTGGAGGCAGTCAGGGGATGATTGTCCTTGGACCCAGATGCCTGGGTAAATATAACACAACATTCATGGGTGCTAAGAATAATAGCCAGAGGTTATTAAATGCAATTTTTCCCTACTCTGTACCTCCAAAAGAAAGAAGCTTCCTGACATTCCAACCAGTCAAAGGAAGGCAGCAGCACAAGAAATCCAAAAGCTGCTAGACGAAAGTCATCCAAAAGGTCCCACCAGACCAAATAGGATTTGGAACTTATTCACACTTCTTTTTAGTGCCCAAGAAAATAGGGGACCTCAGACTGATTTTGGATCTAAGCAGTTTGAATCAGTATGTGAAGAAGTCAAAGTTGTAAATGGTCACAGTGCAGTCCATCCTACCTTTTCTTCACAAGGACGATTTGATGTGCTTAATAGATCTTCAGGACATATACTATCATATCAAAACAAACAGATGCTCCTGAAGACACTTACACTTTTGGCTGGGAGCCAGTCTTTCCCAATTCAGAGCCTTGCCCTTTGGACTCACCACAGCCCCCATGGTGTTTACCAAAAGTATGGCAGTGGTGGCAGCTCACTTAAGACTTAAACGATTCTGAGTGTTTCCATACCTAGATGACTGGCTTCTCACCGCCCCCTCCAAGCATCTCCTTCTACATGTCAGGGACTGCTTGCTCCAGATTTGCAAGTTATTGGCTATAACAATAAACTATGCCAAATCAACCTTAACACCAGTCCAGAGCCTGGAGTTCATTGGTACACTTCTGGATACGACAACATAGATAGCATCCCTACCACCTCATTGCATTTCCACTAGCAGAAGTCAGGTTCAGGTAATTCTTTCCCATCCATCTCCTTCAGCAAGATCAGTGCTTCAAGCACTAGGTTCCATAGCAGTAGCTATTGTATTACTAACTTTGGCATGTTTCTTTGTGCGTGGTCTTCAATGGACTGTAGCTGTTCAGTGATCCATTTTTCATCAACCCTTGTCCTTTCCAGTTAAGCTTACTCCAATTTCCAAACAACACATCCACTGGTGAATCCAGTCGGACGATATTCATCTGGGCTGAAACTTTGCTCTACCACCTACAATGGCCACAGTGACAATGGACACATCTGAGTTGGGGTGGGTGGGGCATTTTTGGGAAGAATGGTCCAAGGCATTTAATTCCTCACAAGAGACCAATCTGCTTATCAGTGTGTTAGAGATGAGAGCAGTCCTTCTTGTGTTACAGGTACTTCAAGATGATCTTCCTCTAGCAACTATTGCAGTTCACACTGACAACGTGTATGTAGTCTGGTACATCAACAAACAAGAAGGAACTCCATTTTATCCCCTCCTCAGAGAGGCCATGAGAGTGTGGGACTGGGCGATCTCATCAGGCCACTTTCTAATTGAGATGCACATCTCTGGGAAAACCAGCGTACTAGCAGACAAAGTAAGCAGGTCCATCCTGATGCCTCATGAGTGGTCTGTCAATCAGTCTGTGGTGGAAATGATCTTCCATCATTGGGGCCAACCTTGCTGTGACCTCTTTGTGACTCCCCACAACAGTAAATGTAGAAGGTACTTTGCTCTTATCCCCCAAAGGGGGAGTCACTGAGAGATGCTGTAGTCCACAGTTAGCCCTCAGGTCTTCTTTATGCTTATCCCCTTCTCCCCTTGATTCTCAAATTCCTCCAGAAAGCAAGACGGCTGAAGAGCTCAGTAATCCTCATTGCTCCTTTCTGGTCTTAGCAAGTATGGATGTTCTTCGTGTTTCACTGTTGCAGTCATCACATTTGGGTTATCTGCTTGCAGTAGCCCTCAGTCGGCCTGATTATCAAAGTCTTGGGTCCTGCATCGGATGCTGTCTCATCTTCCATGACGTCAGGTAGTCAGGGGTATAAAGCATGCAGCCGACGCCATTACATCAGTCTTTTCTTGCCGTGCGATGCCCGAAGCAGAAGCAGTTTGCAAGTGCCGGTCGGCCGACTCCTGAAATTTTCGTTTTCGAGTTTCAGTACCGAAGTCTTCAACTAAGCTAAGTACCCCATTGGGGAACCTTTTTCTTGCTCTAAACCAATGTCAGTAAAAGTTAACAATTTTATTTCTTGTGGAAAGCAGGTACCTCATAAAGATTTTCATTTGTGATGCATTCCTTGCTTACGACGTACCTCGCTTTCGGTTTTGTGCCTTATTCAATACTAGAACGGTTTATTTACGCTTCTAAATATTTTGATACTCAGTTCAATTATCCAGAAATGGCTTCGATAAGCCACCCGATTACTGACATTCTGAAAAAACGCAAAGACAGAGACAGACCACATAGGTCCAAAGCTGTCGACGACGCTTCTCCTAAGCTAGTTGCCAGTTCGCCGGTACTCAGGATACCTGCTACTTCAGATTCGCAGGCTTCTACTGAGACCCATTCAGAGTCTGGTATGCCACGAGATGCTTCTTCGACTGTGGAATCTGCAGATGTCTCTACCTTGGATGGGTCCAGAACCACTGTGCAGGCACCGGCTTCTGAGGGTGTATTCAGGCCTACTAACTTTCATATTAAACCGACACCATCTTCTTCTTCAAGGCCTAAAACTCGATCCATGTTTAGAAAACTTATGCCCAGACTGCATGGTCAGGCCCCTATGCCTAAAAAATAAATGATAAAGAATGGCTGAAGACCTTATTATCAGGGGAAGCCACCCTTCCCCCTCTAAGAGACTTAGGGCTGATTTTCCTTCTGATTTTTCTGATCAGGACTCTGAAATTTCTGTTTCCTCTGATGACCAGGATTTACCATTATCTACCTATGAGGATTCTGATACAGAGGACTCCATTCCCTCTGCTTCCCCTCCAGAGGATTTCTCTTTTGGTGAAACCTTGCATACTCTTAGGGAGCATTTCCGCTGGGAGAGCCAGGATTACACCGACTCCAAAAAGAGGCTTAGGGATTTGTTACTCCTGCCCCAACACAGGCCTTTGGCCATCCCTCCTGTACTGGACATTGTTGATGATGCCTTCTCGGACTCTAGCCTGGCCCCTGACTCTTTACCTACTGCTCCCAGAAAACCTGCTAGGTATTACAGGGTTCCTGACTCTCACAAGTTTCTCTTTAAAAATCCTACTGTTGTTCCTGAGACTATTTCACAGGGATCCAAAGGCATTAAGGCTACTACTGCCAAAAATCCTACCCCCTCTGATAGAGATTCCAGGGCGCTGGATAGATGGGGTAAGAATGTATACACTTCTGCAACCTTGGCCATTAGGGCCTTAAACTGCCAGTTTCATATGTTAAAGTATCAGCAGCATATTATTGGATTGCTTAAACAGAAAATGATGTTGATTCCTGACTGTACTGAAAATAAAGATTTACAGAATTTTAATGCATTCTGCTGAAAAAGTTGGAAAACATACTTTGCAATGTGGTTTTGATTCATTAGAGGCATCTTGCAGGGCTGCTGTCACTGGGTCTGTACTTAGAAGGCATGCTTAACTTAAGGAGCAATCTTTGCCAGATCATGTTAAAGCTAAATTGCTGGATGCTCCCTTAAACCAAGACTGCTTGTTTGGCAAAAAAGCAGAAGAAGTACTTAAAAAGATGGAGGAAAAAGCTAAATCTATATAAACTGTTAAAGATTTCTTGCAAGTACAGCCTCCCAGATTTAGTAGGCATTGGCCCTCTAAGAATTGGCCCTTTCCTGCCTCTTCCAGGCCTTCTTAGTCCAAACCCAGAACCAGCAGAACACCCAGGCTTCAGTTTCAAGGTACTCATAAGACTAAGCAGTGGGGGGCTCCCACTTCCAAAGCAGGGAGTAGTAAGACTCCCCCCATGGTAAACTGTCTCATTGACTTAAATTTAAACCTTTCAAGCCCTGCACAACTGATTGTTCCTTTAGGGGGAAAGATTGCCCTGCAGGCAAACATTTGGGAATTCATTACCCAGGAAAAATGAGTTTTAAATATAGTTTCCCAAGGATACAGATTCCACTCCCACTCCTTACCAACCCCAGACGGTTGGCCAGATCTACCCCCAAATCAGTGGGCAGAGGCTCAAAAGCAAGTTCTCTCTCTTTTAAGCATTAGGGCTATTCAGCCTGTCCCAGAAGAAGACTTTTTCTGGTACCCAGAAAAGACCATTCCTGGCGTCCTATCCTGGACCTGTCTATCCTAAACACATTTTTGGTGATCCCAAAATTCAAGATGCTAACTCTTCATCAGCTGCTTCCTATGCTGTGCAAAGATGCCTGGTTGGCAACACTGGATTTAAAGGAAGCCTACCTGCACATCCCAATAAGGGAATCTTGCAGAAGATACCTATGCTTTAAAGCAGGCTACATGCACTATCAGTTCTCTGCACTGCCCTTTGGCTTATTTACTGCACCCGGGGTATTCACAAAGTGCCTAGCTCCAGTCATTGCATTTTGCAGGCAAAGAAATATTCAAATATACCCATACCTGGACAATTGTCTAATTCAGGCAGAAAGCCAGGACATACTATTAAATCATCTGACATTTGTAAGGAAATTGTTAACTTCTCTGGGGTACACCATAAACGAAAATAAATCACATATTGTACCCTACCAACAAATTATATTCCTGGGAGCAAGCTTGAATACAACTTCCCAGATGGCCTACCTTACGCCAGAGTAACAAGTTTATTTGACAGCCTACTTCAAACTACTGGCCACAAAGACCCAGCTATCTGCAAGGAAAATACTGCAAGCCCTGGGGTTCATGACCTCCTGCATTCTACTAATTCCATATGCAAGACTGCATATGTGGAAACTACAATGGTATATAAAAGCCTATAGTGTCAACTTTCTCAGGATCTAGAATCAATGATTCCTATCATACCTTGTCTACCGATAGAGTTCCTTTGGTGGGCAGAGGCCTGCCACCAAAACAAGGGACTGCCATTCACTCTACCCCCTGCCACCCATACCCCAATAGGCGCATCAGACTCACTTGGCAGGGAAGTGCATTCGGGACAAATGGAACCCTAGTCAAATGCACCTGCATATCAATCAGAAAGAAATGTTAGCTGTACAGAATGCTCTGACAGCCTTCAAGGGCCACATTCTTCCAGGACAGTTATTGGTAAAGACAACACCACTGTTATGTGGTACATAAACAAGCAGGGAGGAACCCACTCATATCCTCTCTGCAGACTAGCCATGGCTCTGTGGAACACAGCCTCGAGCTACCAAGTGCACCTACAGGCTCAATTCCTGCCAGGAAAGCTAAATACGTTGGCAGACGACCTAAGCAGAAATTTCATGGACCCACACGAGTAGAAACTGGAACCAAAGATATTCAACATGTTGAGAAACAAATGGGGGAGCCCAGAGATAGACCTGTTTGCCTCCCCCCAGAACTACCAATTGGACAAATTCTGCACAAGGACTCCCCACAAACAAGCTTGGAAAGTGGATGCCCTGTCCTTCACTTGGAAAAACCTATCAGTTTATGCCTTTCCCCCTCTGCCTCTCTTCTCCGAGGTACTACTAAAGATCAAACAGGACAAACCAAGGACAATACTGATTGCACCATACTGGCCACGCCAACACTGGTACCCCCTCTTGTGCAGTGTGTCACTGCTGGCACCATGTCACCTGCCTCAGACTCCTGCTCTGCTGTCCCAGCAGGAAGGCCAGATTCTGCACCCACAGCTTCAAACCCTGAACCTGGCAGCCTGGCTAATTACCTGATCTCTCCGTTACCATCCCTCAGTAAGCAACTGATGAATGTCATTTTGGAGGCAAGGAGGCCTAGTACTAGAAAATCCTATGCTGAAAAATGGAAAAGATTCTGTTCCTGGAGCCAAACTCAGGGGATGGGCACAGCAGCGTCCAATTTACCTCAGATTCTTCAATACTTAACTGAGATGCTTCACAAGAGCCTTTCCTTTTCCTCCATCAAAAGTTATGCCTCAGCCATTTCAGCTCATTACAATACAGAACCACCCCTCTTCTCTCATCCACTGCTGAAGCAGTTCCTCAGAGGGGCCAAAAACTTAAGGCCACCCAGGAGAGCCCATACTCCAGCCTGGGCCCTTATCTTTGTACTGGAAAAGCTCACTTTACCTCCCTTTGAGCCAGCTTCAAATGCAGAACTGAAATTCCTTTCTTGGAAAACAGCCTTCCTTCTAGCCATCCCTTCAGCAAGAAGGGTGTCTGAATTACAGGCTCTCATGGTAGTGGAGCCTTTCATCATCTTTCATGCTGACAGGGTGTCCCTCGGGGCCAATCCCTCCTTCATGCCCAAGGTGGTATCCAGTGTGGCCCTTAATCAGTCCATTAATTTGCCAACCTTCTTTTCTAATCCACAGAACAAAGGGGAATGAATACTGCACTCCTTGGACGTGCACAGAAAACTTAGATTTTACTTGGACAAGACTAAACCTCTCAGCTGGTTCTGGGTTTGGACTAAGAAGGCCATTTCAAAGCAAACCATTTCTAAGTGGATAGGCCACTATATTCATTTCTGCTATAAGCACCATGGAAAACCTACCCCACAGGGGATAAGACCACATTCAACCAGGGCTGCATCTACCTCTACATCCTTTCTCAGAGGTGTCCCTACCAGGGACATCCTAGAAGCTGCTACCTGGAGTTCTGGACATACCTTCACCAAGCATTACCACTTGCCAATTTTTTCTAAATCCAGAGCTGGCTTTGCCACTGCAGTCTTGCAGGGCCTTATAGCTGGTCCTAATGCTATCTAATTACCTCCTCCAATCCTTAGCTTTGGGAGTCTGCCCAAATGTGATGACTGCAACAGTGAAACACGAAGAACATAGTACAGTTGTGTACACTTACCATAAATGTAGATGTTCGAGTGTATTCACTGTTGCAGTCCTGGTTACCCTCCCTCCAGCCCCCTGACTTCTATTGACTATACCTTTATTCTTGTTTGCTATGCTTAAAGCTTTGTGGTGTATTTGCTTTTTTGTTGGAGGTGTAACCTTGTATATAATTGCTTCCCATTATGGGGGCACCTGACATCTGGGGCAAGAAAAACTGATGTAATGGTGCTGGCTGCATGCTTTATACCCCTGACTACCTGACGTCATGGAAGATGAGACAGCATCCGATGCAGGACCCAAGACTTTGATAATCAGGCCGACTGAGGGCTACTGCAAGCAGATAACCCAAATGTGATGACTGCAACAGTGAATACACTCTAACATTTACATTTATGGTAAGTGTACACAACTGTACTTTCCCCTTCCTATGATCTCACCTTCGGTATCCTCAATGGATACTGGATCCAACTCCGGATCTCCTCTCTCACCCATCAGGGATCCAGCATCCCAACATACAGGCTGTCAGACTAACTGCATGGTTTTTCCACTTCCAGTAATGGTTAGACTGTGCAGTCTCTCTTCGCATGTATGTGTTACTATTTTGGCTTCTCAAAAAGAATCTACTAAAAAGTGATACAAGAGCAAGTGGAAAAGATTCGCCCTTTGGGCTTTGAATAATGAGCTTGACCTTTTCTCTGCTCCATTTTCTGTGATACTTCAATTTTTAGCAGTCCTTTTTAAAGAAGGAGTGAGTTTCTCTACGATTAAACTTCAATTGGCAGCAATTTCTAATTTTCACACAGGAGGCAGAAATTCTTCATTGGCTTCATCTAAATTATGCAAAGCTTTTCTGAAGGGTATTTTTCTTCTAAGA